>NW_027498977.1:0-71803 GCF_021521415.1 Bidens hawaiensis
CCAATCTTAACTTTACTATTTTTGACGTAGCAAGATTGCTAGAGTTTATAAAAGTTGTTACTTTAATCACCAAAATTATTAAACTGCCAAGGAAAATGACTACCAATCCAAAGCAAGCAATTATTCAACACAAACAAAACGTTTTCGCTATAAGTTTTAAACGATTCAATGAGAAGAATAAAAATAAAAAATATCTTTACCTTATTGGTCAATATTACGTCCATCAAATTACTACAACTTACAAAGATTTCTTTTAAGTTTGTTAAATGATAAGAATTATGGTCACTCGCAATCCGTTTATGTTCATTATTATTAGGATCGTACGATCTAAAAGTAAGGATCATTATTCTAAAAACCTCAAGTTAATATTTTTTACATTTTTGCAATTAACAAATAGAGTAAACCCACAATCTAAACTGAAGAAATAGTTGATTGTACTTTAACTCATTATTTTTATATATATATATATATATATATAATATATATAGAGGAGCGATATTTTGAGAACTTGATAAGTTGTAAGAACTTTAAAACTTAACTTTGGACCACACATTTAATTAAATGAGTTTATATATATGGCTGAGATTAAATTTAATTAAAAAATGAATCAGGAGAGATAATAAGTACTTTTGATAATTACACCAGTTTAAATGTTAGTTACACATGTGTAATAAGTCGATTCGGTGTGTAAAAAATTACGGTAATTTTTTTGTACATTACTTACACTTACGTATTACACATGTGTAAACAAAAATTCAAAAAAAAAATTGTTACGTTGAGTTCTTTCGAGTTCTTAAAGCTCAAAGCGGTTCTCAAAAGAAATCAATCTTATATATATATATATATATATATATATATATATATATATATATATATATATATATATATATATATATATATATATATATATATATATATATATCGTGATCAGAAGCAAATTGTGCAAAAGCTTCTAATTCTGCGAATTGTGCCAGTTCCAATTTTAATTGGATTAGTATCATTGCAAAACTCATAAATTATTTAAGAACTTGAAGGAACCCTTGAAAATTAACGTTTTTGTAAATTTTTTTGTATGTTACTGTTATTTAAGTGTAGTTTTATCACTTTTTATATCTATAATTACGATTACAATTATGAAAATTAGTTTTTGCACATATCTAAACTTTTTTCTGCATATATGTAAATTTGTTATTACATAAATTTTACACATATATAAACATGTGATTTATATATGTAATAACAAATTTTTATACAAAATATGGTAAAACTAGTCTTAAACAATGTTAATATATGAAAAAAGTTAAAAAACAATGATTGAGATTTAAAATTATCAAAAACCGTCATAGTTTCCTAAAATTACTCTTTCACCATTATAACCGACATAGTTTCCTAAAATTATTCTTTCACCATAGGTTTTAATGTCAAATGTCAAAATTCTATTGGTTCTTACCAATCCTAGGAAACTACTTCTTTTTATTTGAACCCTTTTCTATCTATATATATATATATATATATATATAGGAGGGTTATCCTAAAAATAAGTAGTTTTCTTAAGAAGACTAGGAATAAATCCATTGGATCATGTTAATCAATGGTTGAGATTTAAAATTATCAATAACCGACATAGTTTCCTAGAATTGTTCTTTCACCATCATTTGTAATGTCAAATGTCAAAATTTTGTTGCTTCTTACCATTCTTAGGAAATTCCTTATTCATATTTGAACCTTTTTCTATATATATATATATATATATATATATATATATATGGGAGAGTTATCCTAAAAATAAGTAATTTCCTAGAAATACTAGGAATAAATCATAGTCATTGGATCATGTTAATCAGTGGTTGAGATTTAAAATTATCAATAACCGACATAGCTTCCTAGAATTACTCTTTTATCATTATAACCGACATAGTTTTCTAGAATTGTTCTTTCACCATCATTTGTAATGCCAAATGTAAAAAATTTATTGGTTCTTACCATTCCTATGAAACTCTTTATTCTTATTTGAACCATTTGCTATATATATATATATATATATATATATATATATATATATATATATAGGGTTATGATCATGTGATAGTTATTTTGAAATTGAGAAACTTTGAGAATCATTTTAGACCACAAAAACGCTCTTTTTAACAATCAATCAATCATACCCAGTGAAGTCCCACTAACAGCAAAGCTATAAGTAGGGTCTAGGGATGGTGGGATGTAGGCACACCATACCTCTATCCAACGGGATAAAGAGGTGGCTTCCAGAGACACTCGGCTCTGAAATACATATATATGAGGCAATATAAATTAAAGAGAATAATAATAATAATAATAGTAATAATAAAATTTTAAAATAAAATAATAACAATATTGTATTGTGTGTTACCAAAATAAGGTGAATAGAAGCGTTAAGGTACTCCTTTCTCCCTAAAAATCTTTAACTTTAATCCTACTTCTCAAATAATTCATATCCTCAACCATGTCCTCTGAGAGGTTTAGGTCTATCAAATCACGCATAATCCTCTCATCCCATGTCAATTTAGGTCTATCAAAAAACGCTCTTTTTAACAAAAAAAAAAAGTTATAAAACAAAAAAAAACTCGAAAATTAAAAAAGTAAAAAAACCAAAAAAATTTATTTTTCATCCCGGTTTATAAAAAAACATAAATAATTGAAAAAAATATCGGTTTAACAAAATTATACACATATGTATAATACTTATTTTTTTTAATTTTATACATGTTTTTTATACACATATGTACTGTTGGGTATAGATTTTTTATCCTCAGGATGAGCTACAATTCAAGGATTCTGAGCTATCCTGTCAACGCTAATATTCCGAGGATGATATTTGACTAATTCAATTGTCCTATATTACTTATATTTGTTTTGCAGATAACATCACGTGCTATATATGCTAATTTGAACGTGGACTTGCAACGGCTAATGCTTGGACTTCGTCAATTGGAACGTGGGCAAGCAACGGATTATGGAAGAAATAGTCTAGGGTTTCCGGATTATTCGGGATAACAGTTGTAACTTTTTTCTTATATAAACGAGCTGATAATACCATTAGAACACAGATCTTCACTTACCTAGCTACTAGCATACACTGTAACACATAGTTTACGATCACTTATCAGCTCCACCATTTGTAACCACCATTTTATTATTAATAAAACTGACGGTGATAGTTTTCACCGTCCGGGGGTTTTTTGTGCCGGAGATTATTATAATCACGTACCAATTCGACCAAAGATTACGTTGTTACTTTTTGACAGAGACAAGATTATCATAATCAAAGGTTTTTTCCCTCGTAATCACATCATTGTGTTCAATCATTTTATCATTAAGCACCCCACCTCACGCACTAATTTGATCAAAAGTGAGTTTGCTAATTTTTTACTGAAACAATTTGGCGCCCACCGTGGGGCAATACGTGCTTTGATCACTATCAACCCTCAAACTAAACCCTACACTCAACATCCACAACATGTCTTCCCAACCGAAGATTGTTTCTTCTTCTGTCGCGGCTTCGGATTCCACTGTGAGGCCTCCTATGCCTCCTCCTCCTGCTGGTGTTATTCAGAAGAAACCGGACAACACTTTGAAGAAAGCTGCCACTCTGGTGTTCGCGGGAACGAGACCATCTCCCCAGGATCCCATTATGGTATCTAATAATGAACTTTTGTCCATATATAAGCGATTACAGGAACAGATGGATCGCCAAAACAAGACCAACCAGATGCTGGTGAGGGAACTGGAAGATATCAGAAAAGCCAAGAAGCCGGCGGAAGAATTCACACCATTAATCCCGAGATCTCTGGATTTTACTCCTCCAGGATCCTCAGGATTGGTGCGTCCAGGGTCAACCACGGCGTACAACCCCGGATCCTCACTCTTCCAGCACTCTAGGTCTGCAGGACTGTACTTATCCGGATCCCAAGGATACTTGCATGCATCCTTTGCTGGGCCGTTTCAACATGCAGGATCGTCAGGATTGTCGCAGCAGGGAGGATCCTCAGGTCCTTATCAGCAAGCGTTATCCTCAGGATTGTCGCAGCAGCGAGGATCCTCAGGTCCTTATCAGCAAGCGTTATCCTCAGGATTGTCGCAGCAGGGAGAATCCTCAGGTCCTTATCAGCAAGCGTTATCCTCAGGATTGTCACAGCAGGGAGGATCCTCAGGTCCTTATCAGCAGGTGGTATCTTCAGAATTTCCGCAACAGGCAGGATTCTCAGGAGTGCCTCCATCAGGGTTCTTCAATCCTCAGCAACCTTTTGCTCAGACTCAGCACTTTGCAGGGTCCTCCGAGGTGCACCAGGGAGACTTTATCCCGATGCAAGCTAACATTTCTACCAATCCATTTGTCACTCCAGGATATACTATGTTCGGGAATGCAAGCTACAACCCCCAGACTGTTCCTCAGAATACTAATCAGGGTAACACTTTCAATATAATTCCCTTTAACGCTAATCAAGGATTTTTGCAGGATGCAGGCATAAGTTCAAGTTTAGCCCAAGAATTACAGAAGCTTAAGGACATGATATCAAATTTTCCTGGTGTTACTCGTCCCATAGCCGAAGTTCCCACTGATAGTCACAGAATATCCCGATTTGTGCCATCAATCGGTGACGTACAGATCCCAAAACGGTTTCAAACCCCAAATATGAAACTGTACGATGGTTCAACGGATCCTGAGGAACACGTCGCACAGTATAGAGAGCGTTTGGAGATCAACCCAATCCCTATGGAAATCAAGGAAGCATGTCTTTGCAAGGGATTTAGTTCTACCTTGACCGGAGCAGCCATGAAATGGCTACTGAGTATTCCTCCTAATACTATCACTTCCTTTTCTCATCTAATTAACTTGTTTAATAACCAGTTTTCTTGCAGTAGAACATTTGAGAAAATGACAGGTGATCTTTACAGGATTACCCAGAAGCCTGGGGAATCCTTGAGAGATTTTATTACCGGGTTTAGCAAGGAGTCGTTGGAAATTCCAAATCTAAACCCGACTTCAGCAGTGGAAGCTCTTAAGCTGGGGTTAGAAAAAGGCTCCTCTTTCTATGATGATCTTGTTATGACTCCATACAGGTCGTTAAATGAAGCAAGAAGCAAAGCTCTGAGGTTTATCAGGCTAGAAGATGATAAGAAAAACTATAAGACCGGTATCCGGAAGTATGACCAGACAAACAGGAAGTCCGAATCCCCAGGAAAATCATATCGGTCAAAGCCTTACTACAAGCCTGATAACCCCATGATCAATGCAGTAGATGATGAGAATGATGAAGAATATCCTAAAATTTCTGAATATTGTTTTTCTGTTGATTTTGGTGGATTAATGTGTGCCATGCAGGATTTAGGCGAGAAAGCCAGGTGGCCAAAGAAGATGGAAAAATAAGGAGCCTACAAAGACAAATCAAAGTGGTGTGCCTTCCATGAAGACTTTGGGCACTTGACTGATGATTGAATTGCACTCAGAAGAGAGATTAGCTATCTTCTCAGCAAGGGCCACTTGAAAGAGCTACTTGGCCGGAAGAAGGGAAAGGAACAAAAACCTGAAAATACTCCTGAAAAGGTGACTCCTCCACCAACAGACGCAAGAACAATCATGTTCATATCTGGAGGATCTGACATCTGTGGAACCTCTTATTCTGCTGCGAAAAGAAATGCTAATCAAAGGAAGTTAGAAGTGACTGACAGACAAAAAAGACATCCATTCTCACTCAAGAAAAGACCATGACCTTCGATGAAAGCGCTAGAGTCGACATTCAGGAGCCTCACCATGAGAGTTTGGTAATAACATTATATGTGGCTAACCATTATGTGCGCAGGATCCTCGTAGATGGTGGAAGCTCTGTCAACATTATTCAATTAGATGTTCTGAGAAAGATGAATATTCCTAAGGATGAGATCGTCCCCAGTTCCTTAGTATTGGTTGGATTCAGCGGAGAGACCAAGAGAATTATTGGGGAAATAAAACTCCCAGTATATTTTGAATGGGTAAATAAAATACAAAAGTTTTGTGTTATTGACTGTTTGTCTTGTTGCAATATTATATTAGGCAGGCCCTGGATACACGACATGAAAGCATTCCCCTCTACTTATCACCAATGTGTGAAACTCCCAAGTCCGTGGGGAGTTATCAAAATCATCAGCGATCAACAAGATGCAAAGAATTGCTACACCTCTTCTATGAAATGTACTGCCAAACCCCATGTAGGACCGATTCGGGACTCGGTTTCCCAACGATTCACGAGGCAACGTGTTAGAGTGCGGAATCCTCTAACACGGCGATTCGGTGGTGATCAACGGGCACGTAGGTACGATTCCTAAAGGGGTTTGACGCCTAGGATTGGAGGAAACGACCAAGAACACGAAGAACGATTGAGAGTGTTTCTGTAGGCTGCTGGTTCGTGAGTGTGTATTCTGTTCTCTGCATGTGAAATTTCCCAAGTAACGTTTATATACCGAAGACTCATTCGGTCGAATGAGATACTCATTCGATCGAATGAGATCTGGTTCGATCGAATCAGTCACTGATTCGATCGAATCAGCTTCGTTTGACATTTTCAGTACGTTAACTTGGTTTCACGATCGTTGGTTTCATGTTGAACCAACCTGATAGAACTGGGGACATACATGTGACATTTCATGTCCTAACAAACTCCCCCTTGGAGCCAGTTCTATTTGCCTGTAACCAATCGAGTTCTCTTGCTCGATCGTAACTCCCCCTTGGAGTTATCTCACTCTCTCTTTTCTCAAAACTAGTGGTGCAAACGTTGCATCCACAAACTCCTTTCTTCATGGAGTTCTCTCTTGATCAAATGGTACAGTCAGTCAGACTTACCATAGGTTCCGCATATCCTGAGACGCTGTCAATTGGAATTTTGGATTAACATTTAAGCACAATTGTATTAGATTTGTGAAATTGACATTAAAGCATAATCTATAACAATATTCCAAATCATATTTCATTCAATTCAAAACAATTACAATCAGAAGATTTAACTTTGAATTACAACAAGAAACAAGATAAACGAAAGACATGACAATTAATCTTTAGTTTCTTGGGCATACTTCTTCTGTTGTTCTTTCCAATTTGATCCTGCATGTATGTCATAGGCAAAGCAAATCCTAATGACATTTCTGTACGTTAACGCTTGCTCTATGTCTTCAGGAGCATAAAGAATCTCTGTCTTGTACAACGTATAGACATCCTCCCTTGACAAATTTGTGAGCCACATTGGATCAAAAATACGAATTGTGCTCCAGTTACCATAGTCATTGAGCACAATAACTGCCTCATGCAGTCTTCCATCATAGTACCAATGCCTGAATGATTTGTAGAAGTCCTGCTTCATCTTTCTAAGAGGAATCTTCTTCATTGTGAGTGGTGGCATGTACTTCAAAATAACTTTTGGCCTGTTGGTGATCAGATCGATCTCCTTTTTGCTTATATATCTCTTCGGCCTTTGTGGTGTGATCATCTTCCATTTTGTGTTGTACTCTTTTCGCAATACACTCTGATAATACGTGGCAAATGGAGATGAGTTGGCGTATAGCAGATCAAGATAATTCAGACGGTTCAGATCATGGGTAGGAAGGGTCTTCAAATCAGTAATACGTTGAAAGTATTCAACCCCCCTTTCTCTCTTGACAGCTACGCAGTTAAGATCCTTCAGACATGCCCAAGCGATAATTTCTCCTGAAGTTCTGCGACCCTTCATTTTATATGACGTTGTATGAGGAATGGTCGGCTTCGCTTGTCGTCTGGATCTTATCTTCTCAAGAATAGCATTGAATGCTTTCTTGCATTCCTCGATTTTCTCTAAAAAATCGGCTTGATCCGCTTCAGAAGGCTGTTCCATAATGTTTGACCTTTCTTCAGCCTTCTTCTGTATTTCCTCCTCTGTTACATTTTGGAAGAAACTTGCAGAGTTAGGAAGATCGTCATTTTGAGACGTATAGTATTCAGGATACTCTTCCTTTGACAAGTCTTCCATTTCAACGTCATCAAATTGAGAGGGATCGACGTGTGAGGGATCAGTGGCCGTAGATGATGATGAATCAGGTGTAGCAGCAGAAGAAGACGTTTGTTCTGATGGAGGCAAAGCCAGATACTTGCCTGTTTCTACGTTGGATAATTCAAACATTTGTTCCAATTCTTCTTCTGTGAAATTATGAGAAATTTCACCTTCTTCCAAGTCTCCACTTGCGAAGTTTCGCTGCTCATTTGGATTGTCCAGTAGAAACGTGAAAAATTCTGCTGCAGTTTTTGATTGCAGCGGTTGGACATTAAACGGATCATCATCACCTGTTTGATTAAACAACCACAATTTAACAACAATTTTAAGTAAACATATGTAATATCATAAACATGAAATACAATATCATTACATATGAAACTGAGTTTATACAAAAATCATCATTTAACAAGATTTAACATTTAAATCCTCACTACATTCACTCAATTCACTCTTTAATACCTTCACCTCCATCATCTGAAGAGTCAAGTTCGTCTATGTCCACATCAACATTTGTTGGACCTTCCAAACGTAGAACATCTCCTTTCAATTCGGTTACTTTCTCCTCAAGGCTTAGATTTGACTCTCTTAGTTCCTTGATAGAAGAGCCCTGTTCGGCGACAGTCGCATTCAGCTGAGAGTTTTCAATTCTGAGCATGTCGTTTTCGGCTTGAAGTTTGGCAATCTGCTCATCTTTCAGTCGATTTTGTTCTTCTTGCCGTCTATTCAGCTCTTCTTGCTCAGTCTTGAGCATGAACATCTTCATCATAGCCTTGTGAAGATCAGCTAGTTCTGTTGCAACCTGAGGAGGTATAGACATTTCTGGTTGAGGTTGAGTAGTCGGTTGTGGTGCTGATTGTGGTGCTGGTTGCTGTGTTGGTGGCGGTGCTTGTTGAACGGGAGGAGCAGCAGACGAAGTCCTAACTGATTGTAACGTTGGAGGACGTGGGAGATCAGAAAATAAACTCCGATACTTCCTTGTAACCTTCTTCTTTTGCCTCTTCGCAGGCCTTTCTTCGCCCGCAACATCCTCGGCCCTAACCTCACCAGCAAAGTGCACATCTGATGCACTTGCTTCATCACCAGCATCCAGAACCTCAACGTTAAAGAATGAATCAGCCTCTTTTTCGGCATCTGTTCTGGTGTCTGCCGGTACCGCTTCCTCCTCAGTGTCAGATCCGTCGCTGGTTTTCTGATAAGGTAAGTTCTCGACGTCTGAATCACTGGCGGCATTCCTCCACTTCCTCTTCGGAGGAGCCTTGTAAGACGGATTTGTCACGTGCCCAAAGCACCTTTTGTGTGGTGGTCTTGTGGGGCGGTCCTTGTAAGATTTTAAACGGTTGAGGGTTTCGTTCTTCATGTGGTCCAGTTTCACCACATCACCCTCATTTTCTTTCAGTAGACCCGGAGCTTGACTATCGACGATCATTTGCACAAATCTCGGGTACTGTAGAAACTTCTCGCCCGCCCCTTGTTTTATTGTCAGATTTTCCACCATATGGCTGAAGGTCATCTGCGAGAAGTTGTAGGGGCGGTTCATCACTAATGCAGCCATTGTGAACTGCATGCTTTCCCTCAATTTGTCAAAACTTGTTCTTTGAGGCCCTAAGCAGTGCATCACCACATGTGCCAGATATTTGAACTCTGGACATAGATTGGCTTTATGGAGTAGACCGGCATTCAGGTCACCGTCGTACTTCATTCTTGCAAAACATCCTCTGGTTCCAGCAGGATGTAACCCAGTAGGATCTGAATCAGCATCAACAAACCCACAGACTTCCCTGAGGATTTGGGCAGATACAATAATTTCGTGCCCTCTAACCGTGGAGCGAATTACCGACGGCACAACAGTTTTGTCGTGCGAGGCATTCCTCCAGAATTCCTGTTGAACTGACATGATGGGTTCTACTACCCTTGAGATAGGTCCGTGAATCCTGGACCGTTTCAGGAATTTGATCATTGTTGCAAAGTCTTTCCCATGGCTTGCCTTTTCGTCGAGAAAGGCTACAATGTTGTGCTTGATTGATGTTTTGAAGGGAACGAAAACTTCTGCAACTTCAGCCATTTTATCTGCAAACATAAACGTGTTAGAACGAACAGATATCGAAAAGACTGAATGCGTTTAACATTTTCAAACTTTCTGGACTGGTTCAATCGAATGAGCAATGATTCGATCGAATGAGCTACACATTCGATCGAGTGAGATACTCATTCGATCGAGTGAGATCTAGTTCGATCACAGACAGTCGAATGAGATAGATATCATCTTTGACCTCTGATTCGATCGAACTACTGATCGAATATGTCTCATTCGATCGAACAAGAGACTCGTTCGACCGAATAGACTGATTCGACTCCTTCAAACATCAGCCCAGAATGTGAAGAATCCAGATCGACCTTTTCGATCGTTTAAAGATACCCAACATATAGATAACATCGGTTGAGGTTTATGAACATGTATCAACATAAAACTACAAGACTTAAACGGTTAAAAACAGTTTAATAAGTGTTTCGTTATAATGTCCGATTCCGAGAACAAAAACGACCAAAAACTTGATCAAAACACGGTTAAAATCCAAAAAATCTTACATTTTAGTGATGTACGTGAAAAATCGAATAAGATGAATGGATCAAAATGAGGGTTTCGCGTAAACAATTTTGAGAGAAATTTGCTGGAATTTTTTTCGAACTAAACTGACCGATCGAATGAGTCTGAGTATTTATACTGTTTCTGGACTCATTCGATCGAATGGACTTGTTCGATTGGACCAATCGATCGAATGAGAGTCTATTCGATCGAATAAGTCGCTCGCAACACCTCTCATTCTCACAACAACTGACTCGATCGAATCGGCTCATTCGATCGAGTAAATCGATCGAATAGCAACATATTCGATCGAATGAGGGAAAAACATTGAAAACATAAATTTTTTAAACTTTTTATTCCCTGCCATCGATCGTGGTGCCTTTGAACCTGCAAGAAAACATAAACTTTTGATACTTGGTTAGTTTTCTTAGACATTTTCCGATAATGAGAGCTTAGATCCTACAGAACATATAGATCATAAGACATTAGTAAACACACGGAAAAATATCAGGCACAACCATTTTTGGGTTTTCTTGTCACTTCTTCTTTCTTTCATGCACAGTCGGTTGCGCAGATAAACATTTAGCAACCTGCATGAAGTTTTCTTTCATTCCTACACACTGGATAAACATTTAGTAGGAATAGACAGGGATCAGACTACCTGTCACGATGATTTCTCATCGATTTTCAAACAAACAGAACTAAATAAAATGAAAAATAAATAGAAATAAAATCTTTTTGATTTTTTTTTTTTTTTTTTTTAAAGTATTTACAGGGAGGGACAGGGATCAGACTACCTGTCACAGGATGATTTCTCATCAACATTAAAGCAGAATAAAAATAAAAATAATTCAGAATAAAAATCTTTTTGAATTTTATAATATTCAAACTGAAATAAGCAACTGTATAAAATTTAAAATACAATATTTTTGGTTGAGAAGGATCTATAATAAGAAATCATACAGACTTATTTGACTATCTACTGAGACTTTCCGAGATTTTTCACATGTTTTTGATTTTTCTTAATAAAAGATTATACAATATTAAACTAGACATAATGAACATTCTTTTTGTGAGAAAGATCCGAACATGGGATCAGTACTGACATTGTAGCACTCAGTAAGTTCAATATAATTTCTTTTGGTCGATGCATATTACCGATGCGATTATGGGTATATTTGTCCATTTAAACTTAAACAAACATCCTCTCGTCTGTCAATGACCATTTGATAATTGCTTGTGATCACAGCTATGTATCCCACCATATTTTGATTGACTCATGTAGGACCTCACAACATATTGAACAGTCAAATCGGCGCATCTTATTTTGACAAACGACCATAAGCTTATAGGATCCCCTTTGTTCGCTTTTCATCAAATTTTGTTGCTTTTCACATTCTTGCGAATTTAATTAGCAACTTGATGATTTTATCATGTTTTCACATACATGTTCGGTATTCATCTACTTGTCCCAAAATCATTTATTTTATATTTTTTTCAGGAGATATCCAAGTTATCAGCGCTGTCCAGGTCGATACTTACGTATCACAGAGGGAGATAATAACTTTAGATATACCAGTATGGAAGAGCGCTGTCCAGGTCGATACTTACGTATCACAGAGGGAGATCAATCCAAAACCGGTGGAGCATAAGATATTTAATACAGATATCCAAGTTATCAGCGCTGTCCAGGTCGATACTTACGTATCACAGAGGGAGATAATAACTTTAGATATCACAGCATGGAAGAGCGCTGTCCAGGTCGATACTTTGATCTTTTAATCGAATGAGAATTGATTCGATCGAGTGTGTTTCTTTATTCGATCGAATGTGTCCTGATTCAATCGAATGACTGACTGATGCACTGTTCTGGTCTTCTGAAGCTTATCCGATCGAATACGATCTTGTTCGATCGAATGAGGTGACAGGTTCGATCGAATGGGTGTCTAGTTCGATCGAAAGGGTTCTGGCAGTCGAATAAGAAAGAGATCGAATGGGTGGATCGAATCTGAGACTTGTTCGATCGACTGGAAGCAGGTTCGATCGAAAGGATGAACTTATTCGATCGAATGGACTTGGGGCAAATCACGGCGGGAAAAACTGATTCGGTCAAAATTCAAACTGGTTCGATCGAATAGAAAGCTTATTCGATCGAATGAGTTCACGGCGGGAAATACGACAAGTTCGATCGGGATTTATGGAATTTCCAAACTTAGAAGATTTGACCAGATTTTCGGTTGTAAATTCACTAACACGAATCCAAGTTGATTTGGAAGCAAAATATGACTCTTTTAAGTGTATTAACACTTAAACAAATAACCAACCAAACAAAAATGGATCAAACGTTTAAAAACGAAGAACACGATGAATGTTCTTGATAAAACCCGGAATTTTAACACCAAATCTTGAGATCAAAAACCAAAATATATGACTTTTATGAGTTTTTGATAAGAACACCAAGAACAAAAACACTAGTTTTCGAAAATTTTTCAAGCAAAATATATGATTTTCACGAGAAAAACACGAATATCACCACGAATCTTTCGTGAATCAAGAACCTTAAGCTCTGATGCCACTTTGTAGGACCGATTCGGGACTCGGTTTCCCAACGATTCACGGGGCAACGTGTTAGAGTGCGGAATCCTCTAACACGGCGATTCGGTGGTGATCAACGGGCACGTAGGTACGATTCCTAAAGGGGTTTGACGCCTAGGATTGGAGGAAACGACCAAGAACACGAAGAACGATTGAGAGTGTTTCTGTAGGCTGCTAGTTCGTGAGTGTGTATTCTGTTCTCTGCATGTGAAATTTCCCAAGTAACGTTTATATACCGAAGACTCATTCGGTCGAATGAGATACTCATTCGATCGAATGAGATCTGGTTCGATCGAATGAGATCTGGTTCGATCGAATCAGTCACTGATTCGATCGAATCAGCTTCGTTTGACATTTTCAGTACGTTAACTTGGTTTCACGATCGTTGGTTTCATGTTGAACCAACCTGATAGAACTGGGGACATACATGTGACATTTCATGTCCTAACACCCCAGCAGGCGTAGCAATTACAGAAGCCAGCACGAGACGTAATGGAGGCCAGGGAACAAGAAATCAAAGAAGTACTTCCTTATCTCGAGGATCCTGAAATCAAAGTGCTAATAGGAACGAGCATTCCAGAGGATATTGAGTCGAAATTGCTCGATTTCCTCAAGACGAGACTGTCAACATTTGAATGGAAATATGAAGATATGACAGGTATTTCCAAAGATATTATAACACATAAACTTGGAATTGATAATTCTTTCTGGCCAATCCATCAAAAGAGAAGAAAGTTTGCACCTGAGAGAAACACAATTATCCAAGAAGAAGTTGAAAGATTTTTGAAGGAAAATATGATTAGGGAAGTCCAATATCCCCGATGGTTAGCAAATGTAGTAGTTGTGCAGAAAAAGAATGGAAAATGGAGAGTTTGTGTAGATTTCACATACTTGAATAAGGCTTGTCCTAAAGATCCATTCCCTCTACCACACATCGATTCAATGGTAGATGCTACAGCTGGCCACGAGATGCTGACATTTATGGATACATCCTCAGGTTTTCAGCAAATCCAAATGGATCCCTCAGGTCAAGAAGACACAGCCTTCACGACTCCCATAGGTATTTATTGTTATATTGCTATGCCCTTTGGACATAGAAATGCAGGTGCAACCTACCAGCGGTTAGTTAACATGATGTTCAAAGAGAAACTGGGGGACACAATGGAAGTATATATTGATAATATGGTGGTGAAGTCCAAGAAAGCTGAGGATCATCTCAAGATCTCAAGACTGCATTCAATATCCTCGACAAATATAACATGAAGCTGAATCCTGCAAAGTGCCATTTCGGAGTGAAAGCTGGCAAATTCTTGGAATATATGGTCACCAAAAGGGAAATAGAGGTGAGTCCAGATCAGATACAAGCTATCCTGAATCTGAAATCCCAGAAAAAGTCAAAGATTCAAAGGCTAACTGGCATAATAGCGGCACTCAACAGATTCATATCCAAATCCTCAGAAAAGTGCAAAGAATTTTATGATATTCTGAGGAAAAACAAAAGGTTCGAGTGGACCAGTAAGCATGAGGAAACTTTAATGTCCTTAAAAGCTTATCTTTCCTCTGCTCCTCTGTTGGTAAAACCCGAAGAAGGTGAACCTCTATCTTTATATTTAGTTGTATCAAATAATGTTGTAAGAGCAGTTTTAGCCAAGGATCTCGAAGGTCAACAGCATCCCATCTATTATGTAAGTAAAAGTCTATTGGATGCTGAAACTAGGTATTCTTATCTTGAGAAATTAATTTTAGCACTTATTATGGCATCTACTAAACTTAGACATTATTTGAAACTCATTCTATTCTTGTTAAAACTAATTACCCTATTAAATCTGTTTTGAGAAAACCAGAAATGTCAGGTAGGATGGCAAAATGGGCTGTAAAGCTGAGTGCATATGATATAGCATATGAACCCAGGACTGCCATCAAATCCCAGGCATTAGCAGACTTTGTGGCTGATTTCACCAATGAACTTAAAGAAGAAGCAGACTTGGAAGTCCAACAACTTGAAGAAACCTGAGATAATTGGACTCTATACACTGATGGTGCTTCAAATGTTAGAGGAACAGGTCTTGGGATCCTGATGAAATCGCCACAGGGGGACATTATACCTCAATCCATATCCTACGGATTCCAAGCCACAAACAATGAGGCAGAATACGAAGCTTTGATAGCAGGATTACAACTATAAATCGACATGAAAATCAGGTTTATTCAAGTACATGTTGTTTAATTATTATTAACTAATCATTTTAATGGTTCGTACACTGTTAGAGGATAAAAACTAATGAAATACTTAGAGCTAGTCAAAAAACTAGCAAAATATTTCAAAATGTTTGATATTTCACGGGTACCTAGAGAAGATAATGTTAAAGCAGATGCCCTAGCATACTTAGCTTCATCCTTCAGAATACCAGAAGGTGTCAAGATTCCCATCATACATATCCTGAGCCCAGCAATAGAAGAACAAGGTGTCAATGAAATATCAGAAGATGGTGAAGATATGAGAATCAAGAATCCTGAGGATAATGAAAATTCTTGGATTATCCCGATCAGAAGATATATCCAGGATGGAGTTATCCCCAAGGATGAAAACCCAAGAGCTTTTCGCACGAAGGTAATCCCATATACTATAATGAATAATATATTATACAGAAAATATCTTGCATCACCATATCTTAGGTGCTTGGAGAAGGCAGAAGCTCAAGAAGTTCTTCAGGATATCCACGAAGGAGATTGCGGGAATCACGATGGGGGCAGAGCATTATTCTCTAAAATCCTGAGAACAGGATATTTTTGGCCAACGATGAAGAGAGATACTATGAATTATTCTCATAAATGTGATGCATGCCAAAGACATAGTAATATTCTGCACCAACCAGCAGAACCATTGTATCCTATTGTATCCACTTGGCCTTTCATGAAGTGGGGTATGGATATTGTGGGAAAGCTACCAAGAGCTCCGGGAAGAAAGTCTTTATGCTGGCAATGACAAATTATTTCTCGAAGTGGATTGAGGCTGAGTCTTTTGTTCAAGTCAGAGAGAAAGAAGTTATCTCATTCATCAAGCGCAATATTCTGACAAGATTTAGAATCCCGGCAGAGATAGTGTGTGACAATGGCTCGCAGTTCATCGGCAAGAGAACCACCAACTTCTGTGCCAGTTGGGAAATCAAAATGATCACTTCAACACCTGTCCATCCTCAGGCTAACGGACAGGCCGAATCAAGCAACAAAATCATCATCAATAACCTGAAGATAAAGTTAGATTCTAAGAAAGGAAAGTGGGCCGAGGAACTACCTTTTGTTCTTTGGCCAGATAGAATCACTTCAAAAAATGCTACTGGTCAGACTCCTTTCTCATTGGTGTTTGGAGCTGAAGCAGTTATCCCGACAGAGATGGTTATCCCTACAGCTAGAGTCAGTCATCAAAATTCCAAAGATAACACTCAAAGTCTACTTGAAGATATAGATGCAGTAGAAGAACTCAAGGATTTAGCAAAGATCAGAATGGCCTCTTATCAGCAAAAGATAGCAAAGTCCTACAACAAGAATATCAGGGTTCGTAGATTCCAGGAAGGGGATTTGGTTCTCCGAAAAGCCTTTCATAATACTACAAATCCTGCAGATGGAAAGCTCGCACCAAAATGGGAAGGTCCTTACTTGATTGAGTCCAAAGCAAGAAAGGGGGCATATAAATTGTCTACTTTGGATGGTGACTCGCTGCCAAGGGCTTGGAACGCTATCCACCTCAAAAAATATTTTATATAAGATTTCTATCCCGAAGATAATTGCTATCCTGAGGTATGTAACAGTAATGTTAAACAACTAAGGTATGTATTCGAATTTACATTTTTATTCATTTTTCAATATTACTATTCTTTTATCATGGTACTTACTTAAGCATCGGAGGGGTGTTAGCAAGGCTAACACCCACCCCTCACTTAGAGTTGACTGTTTTGTAGCCTGAAGACATGTGGTATCCCCACATGGGATGAAATATATTTGGGCCTTGTCGCCAGTATATCTGGGCCTTGTCGCTAGTCTTCTTGGGCCTTGTCGCCAGTTTCTTCGGCCTTTGTTTGAGAGACGGGGCCAGCACATGAAATATAGTGACTTGTTACCTCGTTATCCTCAGCTATTGGTTTGAATCTCAAAGTTTGTGGTAGATGTACCATTTCCTAAGGTTTAAGGGGTTTTCACCTCTTCTTAAGGGCCTTGTCGCGAGTTTATTCCTAAGGTTTAAGGGGTTTTCACCTCTTCTTAAGGGCCTTGTCGCCAGTTTATTCCTAAGGTTTAAGAGGTTTTCACCTCTTCTAAGGGCCTTGTCGCCAGTTTATTTAGGCTTTGTCGCTAGATTGTTGAGGCCTTGTCACCAGAATTTATGAAATTATTTTCAGGATAATTTTGATATTGCAACATCATCGTTACATCCCTAGGATTAGAGGAGCATCCTGAACAATGGTCTTATTGCAAAAATAAGGTGCTCTAGACATTATCCAAGTTAATTGATATACGATTCTGGTATGATTTCCTATTTGTGAATATTCTATCTTTCCTATTATTTACAAGATAAAATTTATGTCTCGGTATTGGTTTGTTGAATAAAACTTAAGTTGTTACTAAGAAAATTTTCATTTCTAACAAACTTAAATTTTTCTCTAAGAAGAAAAAGGGAAAGGATACCAATATAAGTCATAAAAAGTTATACTAATATTATCATGCAGGAAAAGATGATTCGAGTTTCACTCAAAATGGAGCCCATCCACCTGAAGCATCATATTGTTCTAAAGCAGGAAATAAAAGACGGTTTGGGCTTCATCCTGAACCAGGATCCCTCCACCCAAACCATTATCCTAAGCATGTCATATTATCCTTACACAACCTAAATAAAAATTGTTTTGACAAGCATCACGAACACATTAACACAACCGGAACACCCGGTTCAAGCCTTGTCACCTTCACCATGATCACCCTTCTTCTTCTCCGACTTCGTCACCTCACCAGCCTTGGTTTCCTTCACCTCTTCACTGGCACCAGCATCCTTGATCACTTCAGAAGTACCTGCCACATCATCTACTTCAAACTTCTCCCCCCCCCCCCTAGCATCTTCAGCTTCTTCTTCCAAGCCATGGAGTTCCAGGAGTCCATTCTGTAGCCCTTCGCTTGCACTTCCTCCGACATCTTGAGCATTGACTCCAGGATGCTAGTGGCTGCACACTTCTTGGCTTCTTCAAGGAATTCAGTCTTCTCCAACTCAAATGAGGCTCTGAGATCCACAACCTCTTTATCCTTCTTTTTGAGTAGCTTATCCTTTATGTCAACAACATGTAGAAGATCGACAACCTTGACCTCAGTCTCTCTCTGAGCCGATTCAGCATCTTGGTATCTCTGACGGTAACCTTCAGTTTTCTGTTATCCCCAAATTAACATAAGTTTTTCTGCAGTTTACTATTTTCAGGATAAATAGAAGTACTTACTGTTCCAAGAAAGTTGGCAAGAGCTTGTAGCTTCTCCACAGCATCTGTAGTACTCATGTCGGCAAAGGGCTCGGTCTCAGCGGAAGTAGTGGCTTTCCTCTTTTTTTGTGCAGCGCTTTTATGGCGAGTCTTCGGAACTCTCACTACTGGGGAGAGGGTATTGGAGTGTTCTTGTTTAAATACGGTCCTATCTTTGATAAGATCGTCCAGGCCGACTAAGCTGAAAGAAGACTTTGGCTTTGGCATCCCTTTACAACAATTTATCAAGTTATTCCCAAGAAAGTGAAATCCTAAGAATTTCATGAAAAAACAAAAACTTACCAGAAGACATACTCTCAACAGACTTCGCGGCGGTCACACTTGTTTCCCCTATTTCTTCTTCTACCCAGAATTCCCTATCCTCTGTCGGAACCTTAAACAACGCCTTAAGCCTTCTGTTCGTATCCTTCATATACTTTATCAAATCCTCAAACACAACTGCCAAAAAAAAAAACGTATTAACGCAAATCATTTGCAAAAAGAGATCTTATCCTAAGAATTTCCTACCATTGTGAACCCATTTAATAGGCAAGCTCATTCCATCAGGAATGGAGTCGCGGCGGATGAAAAAGAATTTTTTCTTCCACTCAGGGTCACTACTGGACACCTTGGGAACCATATAAAGGCAGCTGGATTTAGATTGAAGGCAGTAGCGGAAAAGATCTGTGGGTACGAAGGTTATAGCTCGCGGCTATCTCAGGTAGGCCTATCGACAACCCATGGGTTTTATTCAAACGATCTACAGTAGCCAAGACTCTCCACACCATTGGCATGACTTGGGAGTACGAAAATCCAGTGACATCGAAGAACTCCTTGAAAAGCGGAGGAAATGGATATGAAAGGCCGATTGAAAAGGGGTAATAGAAAAAGAAGACCCAGGTTTTAGAAGAGAAGTCAGCCTTGACTATAGGATCATATGGTCTAATAATAGCTTCAGCGGGTAACATGCCTGAGTCTTTCAGGAATCTAATGTCGAGATCTTTAAAGATGCACTGGTCTTCATCGGTGGCGGGGATATGAGCTTGGTCAACGAAATCTTCTAAGGTTACGAAAGAGAAAGAATTGGGCACTCGAGGGGTCCTCTTCCTCATTATTGTTCGAATCGGAAGAAAAAATTTCAGAAAATTAAAGAAGATGAAGAAGAAAGAGACTGACCTGGAGATTCAAGCGAGAGAGAGAGAGTATTTTGATTTAGAGATATGGGAATGGGTTGATTATAACCTAAAGGAACAGTTATAGGGTCTCCTCAATCCGCGTGCAAGTCCTTTCAGTTAACAGAAGATATTTTACTCTTTGAAATTTGAAATTTTTACAGCTGTCACGCGCTATCCGTAAAAATTGGGGGCAATTGTTGGGTATAGATTTTTTATCCTCAGGATGAGCTACGATTAAAGGATTCTGAGCTATCCTGTCAACACTAATATTCCGAGGATGATATTTGACTAATTCAATTGTCCTATATTACTTATATTTGTTTTGCAGATAAGATCACGTGCTAAATATGCTAATTTGAACGTGGACTTGCAACGGCTAATGTTTGGACTTCGTCAATTGGAACGTGGGCAAGCAACGGATTATGGAAGAAATAGTCTAGGGTTTCCGGATTATTCAGGATAACAGTTGTAACTTTTTTCTTATATAAACGAGCTGATAATATCATTAGAACACACACCTTCACTTACCTAGCTACTAGCATACACTGTAACACATAGTTTACGATCACTTATCAGCTCCACCATTTGTAACCACCATTTTATTATTAATAAAGGTGATGGTGATAGTTTTCACCGTCCAGGGGGTTTTTTGTGCCGGAGATTATTTTAATCACGTACCAATTCGACCAAAGATTACGTTGTTAATTTTTTACCGAGAAAAGATTATCATAATCAAGGGTTTTTTCCCTCGTAATCACGTCATTGTGTTCAATAATTTTACCATTAAGCACCCCACCTCACGCACTAATTTAATCAAAAGTTAGTTTGCTAATTTTTGACCGAAACTTGTACAATTTAAGGTAAATGATAATGTACATATGTGTACATTACGTAACAAAAGATTAAATCAAATTATACACATATGTATAATACGAAGTGTTTTTTTATGAAACCGGAATACAATATATAAGACTTTTGATTTGTTCACTTTTTTGTTTTATGATTTTTTAAATATTTTTTTAAAGGTGTTTTTAATGGTTCAAGATGGTTCTCAAAGTTCTCAATTTTTAAATGGTTCTCTTAGGATCCTTACCATATATATATATATATTATAGGGGAGGGTTATCTAAAAAATAAGTAGTTTCATAGAAAGACTAGGAATAAATCATAGCCGTTGGATCATGTTAATTAATGGTTGAGGTTTAAAATTACCAATAACCGACATAGTTTCATAGAATTAGTCTTTCATCATTATAACCGACATAGTTTCCTATAATTGTTCTTTCACCATAATTTGTAATGCCAAATGTCAAAACTTTGTTGGTTCTTACCATTCCTAGGAAACTACTTATTTTTATTTGAACCATTATATATATATACACACACACATATATATATACATAGGATTAGGATCTTGTGAGAACTATTTTGAAATTGAGAATTTTGAGAACCATTTTAGATCACAAAAAAACACCCTTTTTAACAAAAAAAAATAATAAAATTTATAAAACAAAAAAAAACTAGAAAATAAAAAAGTAAAAAAACCAAAAAATTTTATTTTTCATCCTCGTTTTATTATAAAAATAAAAAATTGAACAAAAAATATCGGTTTAACAAAATTATACACATATGTATAATACTTATTTTTTTAATTTTATACATGTTTTTTATACACATATGTACAATTTAAGGTAAATGATAATGTACATATGTGTACATTACGTAACTAGAGATTAAATGAAATTATACACATATGTATAATACAAAGTGTTTTTTTATGAAACCGGAATGAAATATAAGAATTTTGGTTTTTTGACTTTTTAAAAATTTTTGTTTTATGATTATTTAAATATTTTTTTAAAGGTGTTTTTAGTAGCTCAAAATGGTTCTCAAAGTTCTCAATTTTCAAATGGTTCTCTTAGAGCATTCACAGCCCATTCCCTACCTGTATCCTTATATATCATATAATTACATTAAAAAACACTTTATTTTTTTCAGTTTAATTAAATAATACTTTTTATACCTTTATCATTATCTGTTCTCTTTCTTTCACTCACAACCACTTAGAAAATATTAAATATTATAAGGTATGAACAGTGAAACTCCAAATTTAACTTTCTCGTATAACATTTTCTCTCTCCTCCACTCATAACCACTCATAACCATACTATATAATTTACAAACCCCCTCACACAAATATAGGGAATAGGCTGAGAATGCTCTTAGGATCCTTAGACCATGTGTAGTGGGAGAGTTATGAGTAAAGTTATGGCCTATAACTCTCCCTTACACCGCCCCCCCTCAAAGTTATGAGGTAAAGTTATAGGTTTAAAGTTATGTACATAACGCGCATGGAAGACAAAATAAAAATAATAAAATAATAAAGTTAAGGCTTTATGAAGGCTTTATGACTACACTTAAGGCTTTATGGAGGCTTTATGACTACACTTTATTTTTGTATAAAACCATAACTCTGACTCGGCGCCACGTGTCGCATAATGCCTGAGGGTGGGGCTTTATGACTACACATGGTCTTACCCAACATATATATATATATATATATATATATATATATATATATATATATATATATATGATTGATTTCTTTTGAGAACCGCTTTGAGTTTTAGAACTCGAAAGAACTTAACGTAATAACTTTTTTTTATAAATGTGTAATACGTAAGTGTAAGTAATGTACAAAAAATTACCGTAATATTTTACACACCAAATCGACTTTTTTCACATGTGTAACTAAAGTTTAAACTTGTGTAATCAACAAAAATCTTTATTCTCTCTCCTGATTCATTTTTTAATCAAATTTAATCTCAGCCACATATTTTAACTTATTTAATTAAATTAAATGTGTGGTCGTTCTTAAAGTTCTTACAACTCATCAAATTCTCAAAATATCCCTCCCCTATATATATATATATATACAGGGGAATGATATTTTGAGAACTTGATGAGTTTTAAACTTTAAGAACTCAATATGTACCACACATTTAATTAAATAGGTATTGAATATAAGGCTGAGAATAAATCTGACTAAAAAATTAATCAGGAGAGAGAATAAAGATTTTTTTTATAATTACACAAGCTTAAATGTTAGTTACACATGTGTAATAAGTCGATTTAGTGTGTAAAAAAATATTGTAATTTTTTTACGTTACTTACACTTACGTATTACATGTGTGTAAAAAAACAAAAAAAAACGTTGAGTTCTTTCAAGTTCTTAAAACTCAAATTGGTTCTCAAAAGAAATCAATATATATATATATATAGGGTAAGGATCCTAAGAGAACCCTTTGAAAATTGAGAATTTTGAAAACCATTTTGAGTCACAAAAAAAAACCTCAAAAAAAGATATTTAAAAAAATTATAAAACAAAAAAAAAATTGAAAAGTAAAAAAACCAAAATTTTTATATTTCATTCATGTTTCATAAAACAAAAATTTGTATTATATACATGTTTATAATTTCATTTAATCTTTAGTTACATAATGTACACATGTGTACAATATCATTTACCATAAATTGTACATATGTGTATAAAAAACATGTATGTACATATTATACATATGTGTATAATTTAGCTAAGCCAACACGTTTTTTATGAAACCGGGATGATAAATAAGAATTTTGGTTTTTTTAAATTTTTCATTTTTGCGTTTTTTGTTTTATGATTGTTTTTTATTTTTTGGTTTTTTTGTTCCAAAATGGTTATTAAAGTTCTCAATTTTAAAATAGTTATCAAATGATATTGATCCTATATATATATAGGATGAGTATTATTACATAACTATAAAATTATTTGTTAGTAATAGTATATTTAATAAAATTTATTTTGTTTGTTAAAAATAGGAAAAAAGAAGAAAAAGAAGAAGAAGAAAAAGAAAAACATATCATTTCTTGCCAACCTATATATATATATATATATTACGGGGTTTGTGTTTCTTTTTCGTGTCTAATATTCATAATTTTTTTGTGCATTTTAATTTTTATGTATTATAAAAAAGTTAATAAATATACTTATGGATTAATGATGAAACAGTTTCAGAAATAAATAACTTGTTATAACCCGTTTAAAAGCTATGGGTTTAGTGAGACCTATGACCCACTTATTTTTTTTATAATAAAATTGTTTCTTATTATAAATAATATATTAGTATATATATTAACAGGGAGATTTTCTCCCCCTCACAAAAAACACTATTTATTCTACTATTCAGTTAAATAATATTTTATTTTTTTATTAATTACTATATATTTATTATTTATATATATATTCTAACTTTAGCAAAAAATATATAGAGATCTATACACTGTCACTGTCTCTGTCTCTTGGTCTTTATTACCTTTACTTACTTTCTTTTTCAAGTAATTAAAATAATTTAATAAACAAAAATTTTAAACTTTAAACTTGGGTAAGTGTCGATATTACATGTTTTATTTGTCAGTTAACTATTTTTATAACTTTGCTTCCGTATTTCTTATAGTTGGCCTTAATTATCGAAAGTTTTATCACGATTTAAAAATATCCCGTCGTCACATGTTTTTAAATCCATGCTTCGACGTGCGCGCCTTTAAAATATGTTTTTTTCTTACAAATTCATGTTTACGAATTTATGTTTGTACCGCCGATACTAAAAAAATTTGCTTTGGTTCACAACTATAACGTTGCGGTTTTTTGGTTTTACATATGATAATTTGTTGTATTTTGGCATTGAAGGGTTTATTTCTTTTGTTTAGTTTCAATGTTGTAACCTGATACAAGATGACTTTGCGTCAACTCGCAACACGTTCGTGGTTAACGTTTTTACGTATCTTTTTTTCCGATTCAATGGTCTCGTCGCGAAGCGCGGGCTTAAATCCTAGTTTTTCTTAAAAAAATTGGATATTAATATTTAGTATATCTATACTTTATAAGATTTACATATCAAATACTTGGTGAGATTTATTTTGAAAACAGTGAGATGTTATAACTCGTTTAACGTTATCTAGGTATGGTGAGACCCATACCGTGAATTCGGGTCAAATGCACTTGAAGTCTTCATTTACAAATAAAACAATATGGTGGCTTGAGTAAATGTAAGAAACAATCATAAAGCTTTTAAATGTTTCGTTTATTTACGATGGTTGTTTTATATTATTTGTTTCTAATATTTATTTATGTTTTGAATTTTTATTTTTTTTATTGTATGAAAGTTAACAATATACTTATGGTTTGATGATAAATTGTTTCACAAATAAATGAGATGTTATAACCCGGTTTAAAAGCTATATTGTTTGATGAGACTCAAGACCCGTTTATTTTTTTACTATAAAATTGGTTTTTTAATTATAAATGATACGGAGTATATATCTTGTTTTTAAATAAATAATATATTAATTTTTAGTATATCCCTACTTTATAGGATTTTTAAATCAAATATTTGGTGGGATTAGTGTTTAATTTAATGAGATGTTATAACCCGTTTAAGAAATATATGGGTTTGATTAGACTCATACCCATGAATTCGGGTCAAATGCATAAGAAGCCTTCATTTAAAAATCAAGGAAATCTGGTGACTCCAAAAAAAGGGGGAGCGACTACATTGCGACACGTAGGATTTTATTGTTTTCGTTTATATATTATATATATATATAAAAGATCAGTATCATTACAAAACTGTAAAATTATTTAAGAACTTGAATGGACATTTGAAACTAACATTTTTTATAAAAATTTTTGTATGTTAATGTTCTTTGAGATTAATTTTATAATTTTTTATATCTATATACAATTACAATTTTGATAATTAGTTTTTATACATGTCTATGTTTGTTTGACACCTATGTAAATTTGTTAGTACATAAATTTTACTTATATGTAAACTTGTGATTAATATATGTAATTAAAAACATTTATATAAAATATGATAAAACTACTCTTAAATAATGTTAATATATAAAAAAAGTAAAAAACAATTTGGTTGTTATGGGTTTCTAAGAGTTATTAACTTTTTTTTTAAATGATACCAACCCTTAAGATGAGTATCATTACAGAACTGCAAAATTATTCAAGAAATTGTAAGAACCCTTAAAAACTAACGATTTTTATAAAAAATTTTGTATGTTAATATTTTTTGAGATTAGTTTTATCATTTTTTATATCTATATCTACAATTACAATGTTAAAAATTAGTTTTTATACATATCTATGTTTTGTTTGACATATATGTAAATTTGTTAGTACATAAATTTTACATATATGTAAACTTGTGATTAACATATGTAATCAAAAAATTTTATATAAAATACGATAAAACTACTCTTAAATAATGTTAATATATAAAAAAAATTAAAAAAAATGTTATGTTGTTAAGGGTTCCTAAGAGTTATATATATATATATATATATATATATATATATATATATATATATATATATATATATATATATATGCGCAATATATGTATAATATCATAATATCACCTCATTTCAGAAATTTAAAATAAGAACTAAGTGCTAGCATGAGATAAAAAAGTTGCCAAATAATGGATGAGGAGTTTTCTAAGGATTTGAGAAATGTTTTTCTTCTTCTTCTTTTTTTCCCTATTTTTAACAAACAAAATAAATTTTATTAAATATACTATTACTAACATATAAACAACGCATCAAAACATGAGGTGGGCCTAAGTAAGAAGCTGCCCACAGCCCAAAACGGATATTCAACAGTCCACCACTCCACCATACCCACAAATCCCAAATTACGGTTTAAACCAGCCCAATCTTTTCACAACGGAGATTGGCTCCGATCTATTCTTTATACAATGATAACTTAGAGCTTTGATGTCTCATACTAGATTCACCGTCGAAATTGTCTTCCAGTTAAAAGAGCATATCATCTATCGCCAGCCTACACTGCAACAAGACACATGGCATGAAACATCCTTGGAAACTTAGTGAATACGTAAAGGTCGTACTAAACACAAATATATTCGAAATCTTACACCATTAAGAGATTGCTAGCCACGCTGGTTGAGCCATCCAACATGACACAAAGGAATGCTCCACGATCTCCTCTAACGCCCCACAAGCCGGGAAAAGTAGTATTCCCACATCAATGTTTCTTTTTGCAAACAATGTGATACTAAAAAAAATTGACCTGAGGCAGCCTTTATTTCACAAAAAAAAACTGCATTAGGTGAAGTTGCATTAGATCTAGTGCAACCTTTTTCTTAGATAACACAACTGTTTTCTTCAAATGCAACACTTTTAAAGGTTGCATTTGAAAGAAACAGTTGCATTATCAAACAAAAATGTTGCACTAGGTTTAATGCAACTTCACTTAATGCAATTTTTTTTGTGAAATATAGGTTGTCATAGACCAATTTTTTTGTATTGGAACCCAATTATTCCAAACAAACTTTTGTTGGATTGATAATATCCAGCCTAAATGTAACCAGACATCAAATATTACTTTCAAACATTTAAAAATGAGACATCAATACGTAACATCATACTTTCTTGTTTCTACGTCCATCAAATGATAGGACTATCAGATCTTGTTGGCTAACTAAGGTTAATCCAACATACAACAAACACATTTTTAGTAATGACACTCTTCATAATGCATTGCTAAAATTAAGCTACGTCGGACTCCATAGAATACAAAGAAAACAATTGCACATGAAACCGCCAACGACCCAATACGCTTTTAACACGTCTATCTTAATAATTAGATGCAATATTATTCATGACGTAACACAAAACAATGTCAAAAAGGACAAACCCGCCCTCATCACTAGTCTGAATCACCACAAAATAATCCAATCAAACTTAACAACGAATAGAGATCATTGTCGCGCCTAAGAGCACCTTAGGCATCTAAGGTCATATGTTCGTTTGTTTTTTTATTTCTAATGCACATGAGTTAATTACAAATCATTATAATAGAAAATAAAAAAAAGTGTTTAAAGTCGGGCCAAAATCGTGTCTTGTTAAGTCAGACCCTCGATCATCCAAAACCTTATATTATCTGAAGACACTCTCTTGGTTCGATAACAATTACAAACTATTATTCTAAAAACTTTCGATATTGTTTAGAGACGATTCATGATCATGATCTTGGTTAAATTGTCTATTCTTTGAACAATCCTATGATTTTGGAAATCACTCTCCAAACAAACCTATGATTTGTCCATTTAATACATCACAAGCCAATTGACATGGGAAAATGTATATTAAAAGTTATTAGATAAAATTCACAAATTAGGTTATAAAAGGGATTCACCAAACAAAGCTTCACATGTTGGCAACTATATTGGTCGTGTAATGACACGGTCTATTAAGTCTGAATATCGAATTCATGGACGCCCACCAAGATGGACAAGTGATACTGAATCTATATCGGAAACTAGCATGACTCTTTAGATGATTTTAGAAATAACATAGAACTAAAATAAATTATTGAACTTGAGAAAACTAAATGGAAACTGAATCTAAGATCAACTAGCACAAAAAGAAAGCATATATGGAGAAACGACTAACTAGGCTAAATATCCAATAGGTACTTAACTACTTAAGGATAAAGGGGGTAACTCTATGTAAACATATCTAAGCAGCTCGTTCTCACACAACTCTAGCCTAATCGAACAATGAAACAAGATACACCGGGTTCATATCACCTCTATGTCTCAATGAAGGTGAAACTACTAATTAAATACCTTCATACAAGATTCCAATGACTAGTTCGACCATAAACAAATCAAGAACATCGAGTAATTAAACAACCTAAACATGCAATCCTAACTGAATGACACCAAATTAACCAATCAAGACAACACGAGAAATCAATGTTCCAACAATATCATATAATCAGAGATCAACCACACCAAAGAATAGAAATAGACAAGATCAATTAAAAACTGAAAGTAGTTAAATACATCAATTATCATCCATAACCTAAGTAGTACCAATGGCATAGTTACTCACGACAATCAACAATGAAAATAAAAACTCTATGTTGACAGATAATATTGGAAACAAAAAACTTAATATAACACCTTAAAAATATGTTTGTACCCACCACAGAAATAGTGGTAGCATAAATAACCAAAGAAACAAAGTAATCAAACATGTTGAAAAACGATTATTCAAACCGCTACATTAACGAACTATAAATATTGTATTCTAAATTCAAGTAAATCTCTTTGAAGATTGTATATTTCTTGTTAAAGTTTAGGAAGCTTTTTGTTTTTTATAATCGAATACATAAGTGTTTTTGGTGATGATTAAGTTCAAGATCGAGTAAATATTGATACCGTACAAAATAAAAAACCACTGTTTATTTAACACAAAAGTGTTTAAACGCAACTACAATGCATGCATTGATGAAATTCACATTTCACACCCTCATACCCTCATCTTTCTTGGTTTCTGAATCTTTTGCTTGATATTTTGAAGTCCAATACTCTTTGATTTCGTCGGCTGTTCTTCCGGGAATTCTTCCAGCAATTAACGACCATCTAGAGTTTCATCGCAAAAGAATTTTTTTTTAATTAGTATGAGTTAACATTATTAAAAAAAAGTACAGATATAAGATATATATAATATAACAGATTTCACCTCTCTCCGACAAGATTAAACATCAGAGTGATTAGATTTTTCTCATCTTCCGAGAATTCAAGCTTAGATTCTTGAGTTGATTGCTCCTCTGCGGACAAACACATTAAACCGGAAGAAATGAGGGCCATATATTTTTATCCCATATCGATTATGTCAGATGACCTATTTTTAAGCTGTAATTGTAATAAAGTATTAATTCCAACTTATTTTACTTCACGTATTTACTTAATACTATATGCCCATAAATTAATGTTCAATAAGTAATTTACAACAAGAGTCAATTTACAGTCATACAAAAATTTGTCATGTGTTTATTTTTCAAGAGATATCCAATTATAAGGTGCCCTAATAGATGGAGGGTTAAGCTGTGCAAAGTGTAGGTATAGGCGGACCAATTAATATTGGTGTAGTGGTATGGGTTTTGCCATCCACAAGTATGATAGTAAGGGGAAATTTTAGGTGTTTAAAAAAGTTCGTTGTGGAAAAAAAAAGATCGAGTAGATTAGAATTAGAAGGCTTATTTTTAGAGTATAGTTTTGTAATCCTTTTATATTTATTGATCTTTATAATTATATGATAAAGTAAATACTTAAAATTATACGCCACGGCAGTTCTAAAATGTATAATTCACCAAAAAGTGGTCATCAAATTTCCACGATTTTTCTCTATTGTTGGCATGATGCAAATGAATTTTCATTTTTTCTGTCAATTGCAAAATGACATAATTTAGAAATAGACATGCACAGAAGTTATGTAAATAGCAATATGACGTCATGTCGTTTACAACAAATCTAATATTTGTTGTATAAAAATAGCGTGTTAATATGATATAGGTAGCATAGTTTTTGCGTTTGGATGGAGAGAGAGAGATTTCATTAGAAACGTACCTTTAGAATTAGAAGAGCTATCATTTGAAGTGGAATGCTTGTTAATACTAGACATTGAAAATGAGATGGGAGAGTGAGGATTGTGATAACTCATATTAATAGGAGGGAATAAAGTACTTTTTCATCAGCTTTTCTTCGTGGGTTTTCAACCTTTTTTCACTACAAGAATGAAAGTTAAGTAGAAAAGCGAATGACCAAAGAATGGTAGGTATAATAATTGGAAGCTCGTTGTTTGGTCCAACGCAAGATTGGTAGCTGTTCAACCCTTGCATTTGTTTGGATATGTAGTCTACTTACTCTAAAGACTAATTAGATCCTTACGATTAGCTTGCAGCTCAATTGTATCAAGATGTTTGTTAAGGTGAGAGCTCATGCTAAATGATGAGGGTTATGTTGAACTTATTGGATCAAGTGAATCAAGAAACCAACCAAGATATTGCATAAACGTTATGCAACTTTTTTTTAATAACAAACAGGAACGGAATACCACTAACTCAAACTACGAAATAAATTATTATAATATGACAGATAAATAATCTTATCTTAAACATTAAGACAGATGTTTTGGTCAAAAATCGGTTTTAAAGATAATATAACCAAATCAGTTCTGTAAGGTAGAGTGCTTGAACAACAATGGTGATTATGTAAACGAAATAAAGATTAACACAAGGATTTGTTACGAGGAAAATCCCTTGATCGGATGATAATCGCCGGCACAAAAACCCCGAGTGATGACAAATCGTCCATCACCACTATATTAATCAAAAAAGTAGGTTACAAGGGTGGAAACTTTGATCACTGATAACAATAATTGTTAAGTGTGTGTATTGCTAGAATTGCAGTTATGATAAGTATACGTCGTGAGTAATGTATTGTTATTTGTGACCTAGCTGATCAAGCTTCAATATAAATACCAAAATATAATAACAAAATGTCCTATTTTTATGCCACTTCCTCCATGGAGCAGTTACACGATTTTGACCAAGTTTCTAATCCACTTGGATGGCGAAATAATAGGGTAGACTTATTCTTTATTCGTTGTATCTACCAAAATATCAATATAACAATGAGAACAATCGTTAGTCTATAATAAGTACTGAGGATCCTTGATCCTGACAGGATCTGGAACACATGCGAAGGATAACTGATCCAGAACGTATGCTAGGATAACGTATCCACGGTGTCAAATTTTTGTGCCCTTAAAAATGCACCCAAAATGACGATTGTGAAGGATCCTCGAGGCTGATAGTCGAAGGATCCTTGATGAAACATTCCTAAGGATCATGGTTGGAGGATGGATGATCCTTGTTGAAAGATTGAGGATCCTTGAGCATGTTGAGCTGTGGACCCTAGTTGAAGGATGGATGATCCTTGTTGAAAGATTGAGGATCCTTGAGCGTGTTGTGTAACAACTCGGTTTTTCCATTTTAGTTTACCCGACTTGTTTTATGTTTGGATTATTTTAAATCAACAAAGCATCGCGTTATTCGAGTTAATATTATTTTATTAATAATTGTTTATTATATTTATTTAATATATATATAATAACTTTGATTTATATTCAAATTTAACCTAAACTAAACTTTAACGCGTAACAACCCTGATTTTTGGGCCTAAATTTTTTTTTCCAAAGCAAATCAACTTGCACGGGCTTTTGAGGTGATCAAATTTCTCTAATAGAAAAATATCACAAGGATTGTTTCGGTAAGTTAAAGATATTATAATCATTACCTCTTAAAATAAAACAAACACATACAGCGTATTAAACGCCGATATAACATTTATAGTTTAGAACGCGGAGTGACAACACCAAACCGTAAGGCGACTAAAAAGTTGAATATAATATCATATTTTGTTACTATCAATAACTAAGATAGAGTATATTGTTGTGGCTACTTGGGTACAACTTTAAGTATTAATGAGTTAGCCTGTATAAACGACCGACACCTATGCAGGTATTAGCGATGACCACTTATACAAAACAATATTATATTAAGTGTTATGGCTAATTGTCTAATATGAATATTGCCTATCAGTATGAATTTTAGTTATACGTTGTGTTAGGTTAGATTAAGAGCGTGGTACAAGTCGTGACGGGTCGTAAAGCCGAGTACGCGAAAATACATGTATGAATGTGCGGTACGCTTATACCACATTTGACACACAAGAAATATATAAATATATATGAGTATATATTTATTTGTTATTGAATGATTTCTATTACTAGACAATTATTTTATTAAACCATAACAGTAGATTATGAAATTTATCGCATGGAGATGGCACGATTTAACGGCGCGACATATTACGTGGAACGAATAAAAATATTATACAAACACCTAACTTTGATTGGGATGATACATGCGAATATTATTAACATTTATTTATCACTAAAAAGAATATATAAAATTTATCGTCTCTAGAGCGGAGAGTTAAACAAGCAACCGAGTTTGTATCCATGAGATATCCTATAATACTAGTTAACCTCATCTACTATATAAATGAACCCATAATTTTAGTCCCTAAATAATCTCACAGTTCTAAACTATAAATATCTATAATTTTACAAAATGCATTATAAGAATGAAACATGACTAACATAAAACTAATCCTATAACTTCCTGATCTTATTCAATTTATTTTCTTTGTGTAAATATTCAACCAAATTTACGTAAGCGTTCCCCCCATTCCTCAATTTGGATGGCACTGTTCCCCTGCTCCCTCTCTCCTATTCGGCCATCAGATTATAGAATCCAAGAAATATCCATATGCACTACACCCTCATTCTCACCATATTGCATTCTCAAAGCCGTATTCTAACCTGCTCCCTCTTTCTAACTCCATAACAAATTACGAGTAAGGTATAAACACACATTATTATTTCGATCATCTTAAAACCAACTAACCATTCATTAATTGTTCCGCGTCCGTATTGAGCTCTTGTTAAAAATAAACCGACAAACTTAATAATAAGAGACCAACACTTTTATAATTAGAGAACAATTTGGATAAAAACTGAATATTTGATTAGCTGAGTTTATTTGAACATGTGACTTCTTGATTTGTTTAGATACTTGATTGGGTGGAAACTTGGTTAACTCGGATGATTGTTAGTTTGGTAAAACCGGCTACTTGACCAGATGGTAAAAACGGACATATAACTAGTTTTATTAATAAAACAATGAGTTATAAAGAACAATTAATCATATGGTAAAACCAAACATGAATATTCAAGTTTCACCGCCTACTTGCCTATATGTGAATTATATGCTTCAAATTAAAACTTGTGAAAGCTCGAGTATCCACACGAATATAAATTTTGTAAATGGTTAAAATAAATAGTTGATAATTAGCTACAAGATGGTGAGTTGGGAACTCGAGTGAACCAACACCGTTAACCATTCACATATGTGGATCGGGACTCCGTAAGTTATTACACTCGTTGGTAATAATACGATACTTTCATGAACATAATTAATATATTTTTGTATTTGAAATTATATGCCATGTGGAGTCCTAAGCTAAAGGATTTTGGTGTGCGAAATTGTAAATATGAGTCGTTACGCTTAAAATGACAACATCTGTAGTAACCACATTGTCATACATTGATAAAACTAACTTCAGTTTTTCATTATATATATATATATATAGCCATTATAATCACTAACGTTATTGAAGTAGAGTAATTATGCTAGTTTGATATCTGAAACTTGACGGAAACTCGACTTACTAAAAATAGTAACTTTTTCTAAACCAGACAAATTTACATATTATGATGGTTACTTGTTGTACGTAAATTATGTGATACTAATTCTGTAATCATACATATGTAAGGACTTTCCTAAAAAGGAAATATTATTTGTTTAGAGCATGGTACGTTGGAGAAAACTTAGGGATGACTAATAATTAATAATAGGAGATGGTATTTTAGTTAAATAAAGTGTATATTTAATGATAAAAATTAACATGGGAAAACCCAATTTAAAAGGCAAACAACGGACAATAAGTCGTAACACTTAACATATCGGAAGAGCTCAATCGAACGATACGGCTAGTAATAAATATTATATTTTCGTCAAATTACTTAATGTTACATATATATATTAGGCACACTTGGTGGTTCTTAGCGTAGTTGCAAGCTCATAGATTATCATCCACTTACACATATTGCATACGGACTGAGGTGAGTTTCGTGCTGCCCTTTTTACTTAACTTTTTGGGCTGGATACCTGCTGGTTTTACTTATGATGTGATATTTATCAAGAAGCGTTTTACTGCTAAATTTTGTCCCAACTTTTACACAATCATTAGCCCGAGGGAATGGGCCGGAGGCTTGTATGGGTAGTACTATTTGGGAGACCCCCATGCACAGTGACCCTATGTTGGGTAAACCACACTGAGATCTGCGGATCATTGCGGCATATAACCTACGTGTTTGATTATTGCTGTTAGCAGGGTGATAGTCTGGGAAGGTTTAACTTCTAGTATGAGTTGGGGATACTTATGCTAGTTGCAGGTTTGATTGTGGACTTGATTGATGTGCACCATGCTTTATACTTACATACACGCAAACTTGCGCGCTTTATAAATTAACTCTTTAATGTTTATGTGAGCTAAACTCACGAACTCACCAACTTTTTAGTTGACGCTTTTTAGCATGTATTCAGGTACCTTGTGGATAGAGATTTGGATTAGCATTGTAATGAGAATATGACTAAAGATAGAGGATTAAGTCGAATAATAACAATGAAGATTAGATGCCAAGAAGATTAGTAGAACCTAATACGGGATTGCAGTAGTGTCAGAGGAGCCATAGTTGTGTAGTTACACCTTGTTTTAAATGCATAGTATAAACATTGTAGCTTATCTTTATTAATAAAATTCCGCTGCTTACATTGGTACCAATTTGTCCATAAAACTCCCAGGCCCCCATGGCAGGGTGTGACATAACCCTATTTTGTATCCACTTCAATTGTTCAAGGATTTAATTGTAAAATATGGATATTATAACCTTTCAACCCATTAACCCATTACCCCAAACCATATCCGTGACCCATATAGTTTTATCCGGATACTCGTTTATGTTTCTCGAAGGTTAATTCTCGTCTCAATCTTGGAATTAAATCATTCATCATATTATACATTCCTAATTCGACCCTACCGACACCGTTAATTAAGAAAGCGAAATCAAACTTGATACTATTTAACTAAATTGTCTTTAACCCGTTTATGAATATTCAAGTTATCGACCACTAAAATACAATTAAACTTGCAGAAACCTTCTCACACGCATCGCCTACTGGAACCCTATAACTAGTTATATTATGGTTGTTGTTTGATCGTGTACTTGAATTCCTTTGAGTCATCAGTTGTCAAGCAAAATAACCTGCAATATGTCTTATTTATAGGTAATAAATTATATAATCTTGCTCGTCGTTTTTCGTTGTTCAATAGCTTTAACATCAATTAAACAAATCGTTAACAATTTGATCAATTGTATTATCTAGGGTTCATAATCAATTTGGGGGAAAATGGGCTTCTGTATTTAAGTTTTTCTTTGCGTATGGTTACTATCAGACTCAAGCCGGTTGGTTTGTGCTTGTGTGTTGAAGGGCTGTGCCGGCCACCTGCCCAGGTTCGAATCCGACAGTGGCCAGAGTTGGTCAATTTTTTGTTTTATTATTTGTTTCTATTTTTAAATGATTTATAAAATAATTATAATTAATATTAAATATAAGATAAACATTGTTAATAACCCGACACTTTATATTAACGTTTTCTTGTCAAACAATCTCATACGACGTATTCATATATACATATATATATATGTATGTATGCATGTATTATAAGTAACATTCTGTTATATATGTATATGTATTATTTTAAAACAAAAGTATGATAAATGTGTTAAATGTATTAAATATATTTTTGTCGCTAATTTTTGTCAAGCTCGAGATAAAGGTTTATCTGAATATTAAAACATATTATGACTTAGTTATTTAAATATTTTATTTATGTTTATGTATTATTATCATAATACATATTATAATTATTATTTTACACACTCTTCACTTATTTATTTATAAATGTATATTTTCTATAATTCGTATCATATTTAATTACTTATCTATATCTTACTACATATTATATTTAATTATTACACATAACTATTTATTTATTTATTTATATATTCGTATTTTATTTATTCTAATAATTATAAGTATATCTCAAGTTATATTAAATCAAATTTATTATTTACTTATTTATTTATTTAGATATTATTGTTATAAACATATCTTATATTTTAATTCTTTAAGATTATTTAAGTATTTAATTATATATTTTATCAAGAATGATTAATGGTGATTTTATAAATAATAAAACTAATCATATTATAAACAAATGATGACAATAATAATGATTTTATGTAACGATTCCGACAAATCCAGGTATACCCTAGCCGGAATATACTATTTACGTGTCATTTAATATTGATTATATGAGTTATAGTACATATATACGAGTATATATGATTCATAGTACGAATCATACTCGATTATATAGTGAATCGTATTGGAATTACAATTAACCAATGAACGATTATTGAAACCCGAATGAATCGGGAATTACATTATAGACGAAGTATATAATGTTTAGTGATGTTTACGAGGTATGAATGCTTCGGGATAGGTGAATTATAGCACAGAAAAAGGATTTCGATTTAATGGTACGTCGGTACGCTAAACGAAACCTTTAACACCAAATCAAGCAAGAGACGATCAATCAAGCCGAAAAAGATGCGTGATTATTAATAATATGATGTTTTAATGTCATGATTTAAGTTTTTAAAGTTTTTAAGTCGGTTTTATGTAAATTTTATTTTGACCCGAAAAACGACCATTCTATGCTCGTTTTAAGCCGAATTACGAGTTTAAACGAGAAACGAACCGAGCCAGATTATCCACAACATTATCCGGATTGCGTAATCCGAATATGTGGCTTAGAATGAATGTGTGGGACCCACCCCACCCATTACTTTGGACCGATCGGCCCTAGGGGGTATCATTTACCTCACTTTTTCTTTTTTATCCATCAAACAAACAAGAATTCTCTCAAATCCTTCAAGTGTTCATCCAAATTCTTGAGTTTTTAACCAAGATCTTCAAGGTATATACATAATTTGAGGCTTAAATCTTGTTTTTAATTTCATAATTCTTGAGAAAAGGAGGTTTTCATGTGAAAAATGGGTGAAAACCCGAGATGAAACCGATTCTCGTGTGATCAAGGGATGTATACATGTTATACAAAGGATCTTGATCCAAGTAAGTAGTTAAAAGTGTTTAGAATGAATTTTTACGGTTGAAATCTTGTCAAATGAGTTTTCCATGTGAAAGACGGGTGAAAACCCGAGATGAAACCGACTCTTGCATGAACAAGAGATGTATACATGTTATACAAAGGATCTTGGTCCAAGGAATGAGTAAAAAGAGTCGAGAACGGATTTTTACGGTCAAAATCGTTGTTTTGAAGTTTTAACCGACACTAGGAAAGAAATGGCTTGATTGTGGGTATAACTTGCTTGGTGTGGTGTTGATGTGCTTGTAAGTGTTGTATCTAGCGGCTAGCAAAGGCTAGAAACCGAGATCCTTGCGATCTAAAGCTAGAAAACACAAGATAGTTCGGTTTTCGTGTGTTTATGAAAAATGGACAGATTTACGTGTGCTTAGAGTCGGGTCACGAAATTTCACAGAGATGATCTACACATGAAAATTTGAGATCTGTGAATTTTTGGTAATTTTTGGATAAAAGATGAATATTTGCTGAATTTAATGCTCGGTTTTGGCCAAAAATAGTGAAAAATAGCAAAACATGATGAAAAATTCCGGAAAATTTAAGATAAGTTTTTTATAACATATAAAAGTCACCCACAAAATTTGAGCTCAGTTGGAAAATTCTAAGTAGGCTTTTCGGTGAAACGAGTTCTAGGGCTTTCTAGCTCGGTTTTGGGTGAAAATGGCTTGAAAAATAAGTTTTAAATTCTGGAAAAATTCCAGAAAGTTATGAGGATGATAAAGATCATCCCAGAAAAATTTGGGATTTTTCTAAAGTGTTTTGGTATTTTTGATATATTTAGTGTTTTAACAAGATTTAAAAATAGATAAATAAATGTAAATGTAGGAAAATAAATCTGGGAAAATTCAGAAAGTTATGAGGATGATAAAGATCATCCCAGAAAAACTTGGGATTTTTCTAAAGTGTTTTGGTATTTTTGATATATCTAGTATTTTAATAAGATTTAAAAATAGATAAATAAATATAAATATAAGAAAATAAATCTGGAAAATTTTTACAAAATTCCTTTCTGTCAAATTAAGTTTTGTGCAAAATTTCAAGACCCGAGACTAATCGGGTAATTATTTGTGCTAAAAAGAACATAAAAACAAGTTTTTAAAGCTTAAAACGTGTAAACCGGCAAAGTTCGCATAAGCGAGCTGACTGGTACATGAAAACTCTAAAAATAGACTATTTCATAAATCTAAGTAAATTAAGTAAAAATAAATCATCCGAAAATAATCCGGATGATTTGGGTAATTTTACCCGATTGTACCGTTTCCGGCACCGAAATACCGGAAACGGGCCCCACGGCCAAACGGGGTGTCAAACCGAGCTATAATTTCATCACCTTAACTAAATTGACTGTCAAACTCTAAGCAATGTCAATCTGAGTCCTTAGAAGTGTCACGGGGTTAACATTGTCCCCGAATCGAGTACAGTACTGGGTTAACAATGTTCCCAGATGTACCGATTGATATGTATTTAAATTATGGGAATTATATAGTAACGACTAGATATTATATTACAGATCCAGGCACGTAGCTGTTCCTTATATTACTCACCGACTCACAGAAAGGTGAGTTTTCACGAGCCCCTTTTAATGAATTGTTTTAATTATATTTTCCCGGGGCGGAAAACATGCCTTATTTAAAGTATTTAAGTACATACCGATCGTATGGAAATACTTGTACATTTATATATATATGGACTGATGCATAGAATATATAAAATGTTTATAATGTGTTATTGTTCTGGGGTAACATAGTTCCCAGGGGTTATTGTTGTTCTGGGGTAACGTAGTTCCCAGGGGTTATTATTGTTCTGGGGTAACATAGTTCCCAGGGGTTGTTATTGTTCTGGGGTAACATAGTTCCCAGGGGTTATTATTATTCTGGGGTAACATAGTTCCCAGGGGTTGTTATTGTTCTGGGGTAACATAGTTCCCAGGGGTTATTATTGTTCTGGGGTAACATAGTTCCCAGGGGTTATTGTTGTTCTGGGGTAACATAGTTCCCAGGGGTTATTATTATTCTGGGGTAACATAGTTCCCAGGGGTTGTTATTGTTCTGGGGTAACATAGTTCCCAGGGGTTATTATTGTTCTGGGGTAACATAGTTCCCAGGGGTTATTATTATTTTGGGGTAACATAGTTCTCAGGGGTTGTTATTGTTCTGGGGTAACATAGTTCCCAGGGGTTATTATTGTTCTGGGGTAACATAGTTCCCAGAAAGTTATTGGAAATGTTCTGGGGTAACATAGTTCCCAGCATGATTATATTGTTAATAAATGATTATTAAAATGATTTGTCAGTGTTTATTTAAATTAGTGAAACTCACCAACTATTCGTAGTTGACCCGTTTTCTTTACATGTTTTCTAGGTATGCCCAAGTTGGAATGATTGATATGTGCTTAACTATATGTGCTACCTGTTGGAAGCTTGCTGCTCTATGTTTTGTAATGAATTTATTAATGTCTTATTGGTAATATATGTGTGTAACACCTAGACAGTAACGCAACTCGCAACAATGTAATATGTTATAAATTAATGTAGTGGTATTTTCTTTATAAGCAATGCTGTTGATATCAGATGTGTCTGTTGCATCCCGTGTACGTTTCCGCTGCGGTTACGGGGTGTTACAGAACTTGGTATCAGAGCCATTGGTTATAAAGAATTAGGATGTCTGAAAAAGATACCTAAAATATAACCAGTAGCTCAAGTATTATAGGATCTGAATATCAACTAATAATATATTGTGACGAGATCGGGATGAACTTGGATGGACAAGTGGGTTATTATGGTCCGGAACATAATAACAGACTTGTCTGCACGAGGGAATTCAGGGGAAGTCACGGGGGACTTAAATAGGTAAAATTGGCAACATATGTGTAAATGTATAATAATACTATTATGTGGCAAAATTGTATAAGTAAGTGCATGATTAATTTAATTATGAATTACACTACGAAAAGGACTATATGTTTGTTAACTTGTGTGCAGGTATAATGGCAAGAACACCTAGTGTGTCGACGGAAGAGGACCCGGAAGAGGCTAGTTCCGGGGCCTCTGGAAGCCCAAGTGTAGCACCCAGCTCCGAGCCTTCGGAGGCTAGTCATAGTACTTCTAGACAGACCACCCCAGCTAGGAGTGCTAGTGTACCCTCCCCTGCTAGGGTTACCAGGTCTCCTACCCCGCCCGCACCACAGACCGCCCCGATTTCCCCCAGACACGGTCCCCGCCTCACGGCGCGGATCAGTGCCCCGTATGTTCCGCCCACTGTTACCCCACCCAGATCCACATACCACCGGGGCGAGTCTTCCCGCCCCCAACCCGAGCCTGCAACCCTACCTGTGTGGGGTCTGCCAAGGCAGGAGCGGGACTTGGCGGCTTGGCTACGTGTTCTCACCGAGCAGGTGAACGAGCACTCTGCCGCCCTGGTCGTGGGGGTACAGAGGCGGGCGTACCTCGGGGACAGCATACTGGACCACCAGTATGCTATTAACCAGTTAAAAAGGGAGTGCTCATACTCCCACTGGTTGATCGACCAGATGGAAACCCGAATGCGGGTTATGATGGCGGTGTTGGTGGTGCTGGTGGCGGTGTTGGTGGGGTTGGTTTACCACCATGTGTAGATGTGTTGGATGGTAGAATCTTGAACCGCTTTTTGATACCCCGTGTAAGTAGTTAGTGGTGATACTAACACGGAGTGAATCTTGTTTAGTTATAGTACAACCACTAGCCCATAGGGGGTCTCTTGTAGGGCATATCACTATAGATACTTTTGGGTATCATTCAAGCACTGACCCCTTTACGGGTTATGTCGAGATGATACCGACATAGGGCCCTTGTAATGAAACTAGTTATGTAATGTTGACTGAAAGTATGTAAATCGATGTTTGTGTAATATGAATCAATGTTTACTAATGAATGAAGTATGTATTGTGTTTTATATTTTGAGATGGTATTGATTATATATATTTCTTTGATGATTGTGTAGAATGGCACCGAAACGATCAACGAAAGTATCGGAAGTAGATGTGAGCCGTTTGATTGCTCAACAGTTGGAGGCGGCGATACCGGATATAGTATCGCGCATCGCCGCCAGTATTAATAATTCATCTAATCCAACCCCTCCGAGCAATCAAACGCCCATAAATAATGGCGGGGAACATAATGCTAATCCTCCACCTACCGATAACACGATTCCGAGTAATGACGCACCGCCTACGGTGGTCGCTACCGACAGTAATGGCCCTATACCTACCGTAGAGACCAACCGCACTGGACCATCCAGGGGTTGTTCAATCAAGGATTTTATGTTATGCAAGCCATTAGAGTTTAGCGGGTCTGAAGGACCGAATGGGTTAGTTAAATGGATAGAGAAAATCGAATCAGTGGTGAATATTAGCAACTGTCCCGAGGATTGTATCGTTAAGTACGCCACCTGTACATTCACCGACCATGCCTTGACATGGTGGAACACCATAGTACAGACTCGAGGTCAGGTGGCGACAAACCACATGACCTGGACGGAGCTTAAGGCTCTGGTGTTGGAACATTTCTGTCCAAAGAATGAATTGCAGAAACTGGAAAATGAGTTGTGGAATCTGGAGATGAAGGGGGCGGACCACTTGGGTTATACCAATCGGTTCAATGAACTGTCACGATTAGTACCGTGGTTGGTTACCCCGGAGACGAAGAGGGTGGAACGTTATATTTGGGGACTTACTCCAGTAGTGAGGAGTATAGTCAACGCGGGGGGACACCGGACGTATGAAAGTGCAGTGACACAGGCTGGCATAGTCACGTATGATTTCTTGCGGAGCGGATCACTAAAGGTGACAGGAGAATCCGCTGGGGGAAAACGGGGTGCGCATGATCATAGAGTTCAAGAAAAGCAGCAAAGCAAACGAGCTAGGCCCGCTGCCCAGAGCTATGCCATGACTAGTTCGGGCGGAAGGCAAGAACCGCAGAAGGGAACGTTTCCTAGGTGCGGGAAATGTGGTTACCACCATAGTGGCGTGTGCAAGGAGGTGGTGTGCCACCGGTGTGGCAGGGTTGGACACTACGCGCCAAATTGTAAGACAAATCTGAACAACCTGAACCGTCAACCGCAACCTATTCGGGCGCAACCATTTAGAACTCAACCAGCCCGACAGCAGAACCCGCAAGGAAACCAGATGGTGACCACTAGCCGTGCTTGCTACGAATGCGGCAGCACGGATCACTTCAAAAGGAACTGCCCGAAACTGAATCAGGGAGGAAACGGGAGACAACTCGCGGGTCAGCCATCGGCTTCCAATCCGGCGCGAGGCCGGGCATTTGTGATGGGAGCGAACGAGGCGCGCCAGGACCCCAGCGTAGTGACAGGTACCTTCCTCGTCTCTGATCATTACGCTTCTGTATTATTTGATACAGGCGCCGATAGAAGTTTTGTCTCCGTTAGGTTCCTTTCGATAGCAAACCTTCCTATTGGTGAAACCATAGAACCCTACACCGTAGAGGTCGCTAACGGTAAAACCATGATAGTTAATCGGATTGTTCGGAATTGCCCTTTTATTCTAAGCGAACAATCCTTCCTGATTGACTTGTTACCGGTAGAATTGGGTAGTTTTGACGTGATAGTGGGAATGGATTGGTTGGCACGTAATAGGGTAGAAATAAACTGTGAAAAGAAAACCGTCAAGATCCGGGTGTCGGATGACGAGGAGGTATTAGTGCAGGGAGAAAAATCCGGCACCATGATACCATTTATATCCCACCTCAAGGTGTTGAAATATATACGTCAGGGATGTGTGGCGTATCTAGCGAGCCTGACGGCCGCTGATTCTGAGGAAAAACGGGTGGACGATATTCCCGTGGTACGCGAATTTCCACAAGTTTTTCCAGAGGAACTTCCTGGATTACCGCCAACCCGACAGGTCGAATTCAGAATCGATCTGTTACCTCAAGCCGGCCCTGTTGCTAAGGCCCCTTACAGACTTGCACCGTCCGAGATGCAAGAACTATCCAACCAGTTGCAGGAATTGTTGGATAAGGGATTTATACGTCCCAGTTATTCCCCGTGGGGTGCACCTGTACTATTTGTGAAAAAGAAGGACGGAAGCCTTCGAATGTGCATTGACTACAGGGAATTGAACAAATTAACCATCAAAAATAGATATCCTCTTCCCCGAATCGATGATTTGTTCGACCAACTACAAGGTGCGAGCTATTTCTCAAAAATTGATCTTAGATCGGAATACCACCAAGTTAGAATTCAAGAGGAGGATATCCCAAAAACCGCGTTTCGGACTCGCTACGGCCACTACGAATTTTTAGTTATGCCTTTTGGGCTAACAAATGCGCCAGCGGTGTTCATGGATCTCATGAACCGAGTCTGTAAACCCTATCTCGACAAGTTCGTCATTGTATTTATTGACGATATTTTGATATACTCGAAGAGTAAAGAGGAGCACGAGCAACACTTAAAGTTAGTTTTAGAGCTCCTGGATCAGGAGAAGTTATATGCAAAATTCTCCAAGTGTAACTTCTGGTTACAAGAGGTGCAATTCCTCGGTCATGTTATAAACCACAAAGGAATACACGTTGATCCGAGTAAGGTTGAAGCTATTAAGAATTGGCAAGCGCCTAAATCTCCGAAAGAAATCCGCCAATTCTTAGGCTTAGCTGGATACTATCGTCGATTTATAGAGAACTTTTCCAGCATCGCCCAACCTTTAACCCTCCTGACTCAAAAGGATCGGAAATATGAATGGGGTGAAGAGCAGGAAACGGCGTTTCAAACGCTAAAACAAAGATTGTGCCAAGCGCCAATCTTAAGTCTCCCCGACGGAGACGATGGATTTGTTGTATATTGTGACGCATCCCGTAGAGGGTTAGGATGCGTGTTAATGCAAAATAAAAAGGTCATAGCCTATGCGTCTCGACAGTTAAAAGTTCATGAGAAAAACTACACTACTCATGACTTGGAACTGGGAGCAGTCATCTTTGCACTTAAAATCTGGAGACACTATCTCTACGGTACAAAGTGCACCATATTCACTGATCATAAAAGTTTGCAACACATATTCGATCAGAAAGAACTGAATATGAGGCAACGAAGATGGGTCGAGTTGCTGAGTGACTATGACTGTGACATACGATATCACCCCGGCAAGGCTAACGTTGTAGCCGATGCCTTGAGTAGAAAGGATCGAGTCAAGCCACTACGTGTGCGAGCGTTGGGGATGATAGTCCAGTCGAACCTTTCAGATTTAATTCGAGTCGCTCAACGCGAGGCGTTGAAAGAGGGCCAATTGGTTAAAGAAGGACTTTACGGGAATGAGAAGAATTTCGAACAGCGTGTGGACGAAATTCTTTATTTCAAAAATCGGATTTGGATCCCGACCCTCCATGACCTTCGTGATTTGATCATGGATGAAGCACATAAATCGAAATATTCCATACATCCGGGATCGGATAAAATGTACCAGGATGTGAAAGAATTTTACTGGTGGCCAGGAATGAAAAAGGATATAGCCACATACGTCGGCAAGTGTACGACGTGTGCGAGAGTTAAGGCGGAGCACCAGAAACCTTCGGGAATGTTGCAACAGCCGGAAATTCCCGAATGGAAGTGGGAGCAGATCACAATGGATTTTGTGACACATCTCCCCAAGACACCCCGAGGTCATGATGCGATTGTTGGAATTACGTATGCCCGAGACACATACTTAAACTAATGTGGCTAACTGTGTTTGATCCAAGTCGGGTCATACCCAATAACAAGCTAGACAACACCAAATGTATTCTTTAATGATTTGATCACTTAAACGAATACCGAACACTACGTGTTTAGAAAATTGGTTTTCTAAACAAACACACTTGAGGATTTAAATAAATTATCTGGATAATTTGTTTATATAAATTAATTATTTAATTGGTTAAGTAATTATGTAAATGCATGTACATTTTATAAAATTAAGTTTTATAAAATGAATGGAGATGGTTTTAAAATGGTTAAAACAAAACACAAAAAAAAAAAAAAAAAAAAAATATCAAAACCGGCCACCCCATGTGGGTGGAGGGTTTGGTCCCATCCAATCTTTTGTCCTTTTGTGTTGACCACCTCTTATTTATCTCCATTCACATTACATGCATTCTTGGTCTTGTCCCTTTTGTATTCTCAAGTAATTTTGAAGTTTTCTATACTCTCTTTTCTCTCTCAAAACTCACGGCCATATTGGCCTCAAATTGGGAGTTTTGTGAGCTTGGAATTGGTGTTCAAATCCTAGCACAAATTGGTGTTGTTGCTACATAAGCTTGGGGTATACAAAGCTTGAGGGTTTCTCCTTTGCAACCTAGCCATTCAAAGTCATCATCTTCTTCATCCACCTACATCTTCTTCTAAAGGTAGAAGAGGTACCATTTACATTTTGTAAGCATATTGTTCTTGTAATATTGATCCTTGTCTTTGGGTTTTAGTTTTAACATAATGGTATGTTTATAACTAGATTTAAAATCTAAGCTTCCGTTGCGTTTTCATGTTAAATATGGTTAACTTGAACTTTGATAATCTTATATAAAACCCAACAATGGCATCAAGAGCCGGTTACAAGGACTTATGCTTCTTACATGTTCATAGATTTCGGGTTTTTCATGGGTGAAAAAGGGGTCCGAAATTTGGGTGGATTTTACCCCTCATGGATTTGTAAGATCTTGACATGCATGAAAGATCTTAGGAAACCATTAATAACATTTGGATGTTGAAAATAAATAAAAAAATAATAATAATAATTTGGGCCGTAGCCTCTTGGGGGGGGGGGGGCCGATTTATTTGGTGATTTTGGGCATTGGTTGCTTAGGTTGCATGCTTAGAACATTTGGTATGTTTGGATGTGTCATAACCGAAACCTAGACCTTGGATGTGTTGATTGTTGTTTGTGTATGTTGATTATGTTTATTATTCAATATGGTTGTAATAATTCATAATCTTAGGCTTGTGTAATTTATTTATTCATAAGTTGGTTTGTAATAAATAGATTAGTTGCATTTTCTTTTTTTAGAAAAATATGTATTAGGATACATTTTGTAAAAAATTTGAAGATGCAAGAATTGGTGAATTTGGGCCTTGGACCGAAATTTTGGGCTTGTTGGGCCTCACCGGCCCATCATGGGATTCAAGCCCATTAAGCCCATAAATTTCACTCTTGGGCCCAAGAAGACTTTTGGAAGTTTGGAGCCCATTAACAAGCCCAACAAGAACACAACAACTTGGAAAGGATACTTGAAGCATTTGGATGCAAGGTCAAGTGGGAGTCAACATTCCATCCTTGTGTCATGTTTTGTCCCTTAGGTGTGACTTATGACCTATACTTGTTTCGGCTAACAAGTATGGTCAAACTTAGCGGTTCTCGGTTATGACTATATTTTGCATGTGTATGCTTGGTTGTTTGTTTTACTTTATGTAATGTGTGGTTGATAGATATTAGAATATCCAAACCGTCACATAGGAACGACAACAAGCATAAAACGGGTTCTAATATATATTTGGTAATATCGCGTCAATTAGTTTATTTAAATGGGTTTATTAAAACTAAGCGATCACTCACCTATAATAAAATTGGTTTTATTATAACTAGAACCTTGAAAATTGGTTTTCAAAATCGCCATATTACTAAATGCATGTTAGGATATGGCATAATGTTTTTCAAACTAGAATATTGGAAAACTTAAAAATCCCTTTTTCATAATTACCAAGGAAACAAGTCTAACACCATCCTTTTGTATGACACTTAACGTATTAGGGAACTTTAAATGGGATAAAGGTCACCTAACCATTTTGAGCAAACTAATATACTTAGGGTAATATTAACATATTTGTGGGATAAAGGTCACCTAACCACTTGTATGTTAATCTTACATGTTTATACAAGTAGGACGACTTGAATTGGAAACCATGTGATAAAGGTCACCTAAGCATAGGATCCAATGGTTTTGATGGGATAAACATGCCAACACGAAATAAGGATTTCGAATGGTCCCATACCTCTAGAAGTTGCAAAGGGTTGCAATTGTCAAGATTGACTACCTTGTTAAATCAAATAACGGGATAAAGGTCACCTAACCGAAATTTGATTTATCGTTGGATTCTAGAATTTAATTATTATTTTAAAATTTGGAATAAAAGGGTATTAATAATTAAATTGTTTGTAATACTAAAATAAAACTTTGTTAAATTTTGTAGATGGCCGCTAACAATGCAAACACCTCTACCCATAACACCCGTAACCTATCCTTAAGAACCATCCTTGAAAAGGATCGTCTAAACCATAATAACTTTATGGATTGGTATCGCAACTTGAGAATAGTTCTCAAACAAGAAGAGATATCATATGTCTTAGACGATCCCATTCCCGACGAGCCTAACGTGGAAGATGAGGAGGCGTATAACGATTGGGTCAAGTACACCAAAGATTCGGTGCAAGCCTCTTGCCTCATGTTGGGGACTATGATTCCCGAAATCCAAAAGGATTTCGAGCATCATGGGGCATACGACATGATAACTCAATTGAAGGAAATGTTCCTTCAACAAGCTAGAGCGGAACGTTTCGAAACGGTTCGAGCGTTTCATGCATGTCGTATGGAGGAAACCCAAAGCGTCTCATCTTATGTCCTAAAGATGAAAAGCTACATTGAAAAGCTTCGTAGGTTGAATTGTCCCGTATCTAATGAGTTGGCTACGGATTTGATCCTCAACTCTTTGACCAAAAGGTTTGAAACCTTTGTCATGAATTATAACATGAATGGATGGGACAAAAGCATTGGTGAGCTTCACGCAATGCTAAGAACGGCCGAAGCGGGAATGGGTAAAAGGGTTTTACCCGTTCTAACAATCAATGAAGGAAAAAGGGGACATAACTCCAACCCCAAAGCAAGTGTTGCTAAGGGCAAGGGCCACGTCCAAGGAAAGGGAAAGAGGAAAGCCATCACGCCCATCAAACCGAAGGAAAAAAAGCAAAAGGTTGCGGCGCAAGATCCATGCTTTGAGTGTGGAGAGATAGGTCATTGGAAAAGGAATTGTCCGACCTATCTCAATGCGTTAAAAGATAAGAGGGATGCGGGGCATACCTCAGGTATTATCTTTACTATACATATTGAACTAAATGTTATTTCTTCAAATACATGGGTACTTGATACCGGATGTGGAACTCACATTTGCAATTTGTTGCAGGGGTTCAAAAGAAGTAAACAACTCAACAAAGGGGACATTAGTCTCTTTATGGGCAATGGAGCAAGAGTTGAAGTCCAAGCCCAAGGAGACTACTTGTTAAAGCTTCCAAGTGGTTTGGAAGTAATTTTGAAGAATGTTTTGTATGCTCCTAAGTTAAGGAGAAACATTATTTCCGTGTCCCTTTTAAAACAATGTGGCTTTGATTTTAAATTTATGGATTATGATATTCATGTTTTGATGAATGGCATATTTTATTTTAAAGCTATACCCATGAATGGTATATATGAAATAGATCAAAGTGGTATATCACATAGTAGTTCAATGTATAATGTCAACACCAAGAAACTCAAGAAGGACTTGGGTGATCCCTATCTTTGGCATTGTCGCCTTGGACATATAAGCAAGAATCGCATGCAAACTCTTCGCAAGAGTGGTATTCTAGAAACAAATGAGTATGATTCATTTGATGTATGTGAATCTTGTTTACAAGGCAAAATGACAAAGCAACCCTTTAATAAAACTTTTGAAAGGTCAAAAGAATTATTGGGTATCATACATTCGGATGTATGTGGTCCTTTTAGACCAATGACTAGGAATGGTGAAAGATACTTCATTACCTTTATTGACGATTATAGTCGATATGGTTATGTGTACTTAATGAAACACAAAGATGAAGCTTTTGAAATGTTCAAAGACTTCAAAACTGAAGTAGAAAGACAACTCAAGACCACAATCAAAGTACTTCGTAGTGATAGAGGAGGTGAATACCTAAGTGGTGTTTTTCAAGATCATCTTAAGAGTTGTGGAATTATTTCACAACTTACTCCACCTGGAACACCACAACATAATGGTGTGTCTGAAAGGAGAAATCGTACCCTATTAGATATGGTTCGATCGATGATGGCTAGAAGCACTTTACCTCTATCATTTTGGGGCTATGCTTTACTTTCCGCTGTTCGCATATTGAATATGGCTCCAACCAAGAAAGTGGAGAAGACACCTTTTGAAGTATGGCATGGAAAAGCTCCATCGCTATCATTCTTAAGAGTTTGGGGTTGTGAAGCTTATGTAAAGCAATACACCCCAAACAAATTAGAAGTCCGATCCACTAAGTGTATCTTTATAGGTTATCCTAAAGATGATTTAGGATATTACTTTTACGATCCTAGTGAGCAAAATGTTATTATTGCTCGAAAGGGTAAGTTCTTGGAAACTAAGTTCCTTGAGGAGGGAACTAATAGTAGAACAGTGAAATTTGATGAGGATCAAGAATCACAAGATGATACACAATTGGTTGATACTAGCACTCAACAAGAGGTTGTTGAAAGTGATCAAGTGGTTGATCAAAACACACAAAACGTTCGCAGATCTGGTAGAATTAGCAATCCACCTGAAAAATATGGATTTTTTGTAGAAGGTTGCTACGTGGTAGATTCGGATGAACCGACCACATACCGTGATGCAATGTCCAAGAATGATTGTGACAAATGGCTTGAAGCCATGAACGTTGAGATGCAATCCATGTATGACAACCAAGTTTGGGAATTGGTTGAACCACCACTCAACTCCAAAGCTGTTGGAAGTAAGTGGGTTTTCAAAAGGAAAACTGATATGCATGGAAACTTGGATACTTATAAAGCAAGACTTGTAGCTAAAGGTTTCACTCAAACTCAAGGGGTTGATTATGATGAAACTTTTTCGCCTGTGGCAATGCTTAAGTCTATTAGGATATTATTTGCCATAGCTGCACATTATGATTATGAAATTTGGCAAATAGATGTCAAGACCGCTTTCCTAAATGGATATCTTGAGGAAGATGTCTATATGGTTCAGCCTGAAGGTTTTGTCGATCCGAAACATCCTAATAAAGTATGCAAGTTAAAGAAATCAATCTATGGATTGAAACAAGCATCTAGAACTTGGAATCATCGTTTTGATGAAGAAATCAAAAATTTTGGATTCATCAAGAACGCTGATGAGGCTTGTGTGTATAAAAAGGCTAGTGGGAGTATAATTACCTTCTTAGTATTGTATGTCGATGACATCCTACTATTTGGAAATGACATTCCAACCATGGAAAGCGTTAAGGCTTGGCTTGGAAGTAGATTTTCCATCAAGGATCTTGGTGAAGCTGCCTATATTTTGGGAATAAAGATCTATAGGGATAGGTCAAGGCGCTTGATAGGTTTGAACCAAAGTACATACATTGATAAGATCTTGAAAAGGTTCAAGATGGAAAACTCCAAGAAAGGTTTTGTACCTATTCAAAGAGGGACCATATTGAGTTCAGCTCAATGTCCAAGCTCAAAGGGTGAGCAAGAGACGATGAAACAAATCCCATATGCTTCTGCTATAGGATCCATCATGTATGCGATGATATGTACTAGACCGGATGTGTCATGCGCTTTGAGCATGACAAGCAGATACCAACAGAATCCAGGAAACAGTCATTGGATGGCTGTTAAGAGCATATTGAAATACCTTAGGAGAACTAAGGATATGTTTCTGATATATGGATCTGGTGAGGAGGAACTCGCTATAAAAGGTTACACGGATGCGAGCTTCCAAACTGATCGAGATGATTCTCGATCACAGTCTGGGTATGTGTTCACTCTTAATGGAGGAGCTGTCTCTTGGAAGAGCTCAAAACAGGAAGTGGTAGCATTGTCCACTACAGAATCAGAATACATCGCCGCTTCATTGGCAGCTCAGGAAGCTGCATGGTTGAAGAAATTCATTACTGATCTAGGGGTGGTCTCTTCCATTCAAGACCCCCTAGAAATCTTTTGTGACAACGAGGGTGCGATTGCACAAATCAAGGAACCTCGTTCGCACCAAAAGACAAGGCACATAGAGCGGAGATTCAACTACATAAGGGATGAAGTTGAAAAAGGAAAGATATGTATTCGCAAAGTTGGAACTGATCAAAATCTTGCGGATCCATTCACGAAGCTCCTAGAAAGACCGAAACATGAGCGTCATGCGAGTGGCTTAGGACTTCGATATTCTAGTAATTGGATTTGATCTATTTTGTATTAAAGTTTAAAAGACTTTTGTAATTTAACTCTTTTATATGATTATGGAATCTTGAGTTAAATTCTGATTTTGCATGTTTAATCCATGAATAAGTTATCTTATTCTAAAAGTCCGTAGTCGATCACATTTGTGGGAACAAATATGAAGCAAGACTATTATGAACTAGGATTGGTGGATATTCATAAGGAATGAATATGGAGCATAGGTTTGCTGCCAAGGTTCATAGATATTTGTGGGATACAAATATTGGACTGACCCGCTCTCAATATTACTACATGGAGTCGATTGACTTGATCATTAGTAATTTTGAGTAAAGGAGAATTTCATATTATCCTTAGACCTGAGATGTATACTGGGTCTTGATTTTCACCAAGTATTACACTTTGACTCTCCCCTTCGCTATTCGTAAAAGATGGTACATAAGGATGAGCTCAGGTGGAGTATAAAAGTGATAGTGAGAGGCGTATACAGTCAAGAAGGAATTTGTTCCTCTTATGTGTTGAGAGTTTAGATGTCTAAGGCCTGATAAAGTTGAATTGTAAAGAGAATGATCACCTATGTCTCTTAGATTCAACATGACATCTAGTAACAAAGGGATATAATGATAGATTCACCTAAATCATATCAAGTAAGGGACTTGAAGGGATGATGTTATTGAATGGCACTTCGTCAAACACATTAGGGGTGGTGAACTGTTGTTAGGCGGTATTCACCACTTGCATTAATTTTCTATGTATCTCGTGCAAGTGGGAGATTGTTGGAATTACGTATGCCCGAGACACATACTTAAACTAATGTGGCTAACTGTGTTTGATCCAAGTCTGGTCATACCCAATAACAAGCTAGACAACACCAAATGTATTCTTTAATGATTTGATCACTTAAACGAATACCGAACACTACGTGTTTAGAAAATTGGTTTTCTAAACAAACACACTTGAGGATTTAAATAAATTATCTGGATAATTTGTTTATATAAATTAATTATTTAATTGGTTAAGTAATTATGTAAATGCATGTACATTTTATAAAATTAAGTTTTATAAAATGAATGGAGATGGTTTTAAAATGGTTAAAACAAAACACAAAAAAAAAAAAAAAAAAAAAATATCAAAACCGGCCACCCCATGTGGGTGGAGGGTTTGGTCCCATCCAATCTTTTGTCCTTTTGTGTTGACCACCTCTTATTTATCTCCATTCACATTACATGCATTCTTGGTCTTGTCCCTTTTGTATTCTCAAGTAATTTTGAAGTTTTCTATACTCTCTTTTCTCTCTCAAAACTCACGGCCATATTGGCCTCAAATTGGGAGTTTTGTGAGCTTGGAATTGGTGTTCAAATCCTAGCACAAATTGGTGTTGTTGCTACATAAGCTTGGGGTATACAAAGCTTGAGGGTTTCTCCTTTGCAACCTAGCCATTCAAAGTCATCATCTTCTTCATCCACCTACATCTTCTTCTAAAGGTAGAAGAGGTACCATTTACATTTTGTAAGCATATTGTTCTTGTAATATTGATCCTTGTCTTTGGGTTTTAGTTTTAACATAATGGTATGTTTATAACTAGATTTAAAATCTAAGCTTCCGTTGCGTTTTCATGTTAAATATGGTTAACTTGAACTTTGATAATCTTATATAAAACCCAACAGCGATTTGGGTAATCGTGGATCGATTAACCAAATCGGCACATTTTATTCCAATTAGGAATACTTTTAACACCGAGAGACTTGCGCAAATTTATATAAATGAAATAGTGTCTCGTCATGGCATCCCCATCTCGATCATCTCCGATAGGGATAGCCATTTCACCTCCAAACTTTGGCAAGCTGTCCAAGAAGCATTGGGAACACGTATTGACCTAAGCACAGCTTACCACCCTCAGACCGATGGTCAGTCTGAGAGGACCATTCAAACTTTGGAGGATTTGCTTCGTGCCTGCGTACTGGACTTTAAGGGAAATTGGGATCAACATCTCCCACTCGTTGAATTTTCCTATAATAACAGTTATCACAGCAGTATAAAGGCAGCACCTTATGAAGCATTGTATGGGCGGAAGTGCCGATCACCACTTTGCTGGTCTGAAGTGGGTGACTCGCAGGTCATTAGATCGGATCTGGTCCAGGAGACGACCAGCAAGATTCTTGAAATTAAGAACAACCTGAAAGCCGCGCGGGATCGGCAGAAAAGTTATGCTGATACCCGTCGAAAACCGTTGTCATTTGAGAAGGGTGAAAAGGTATACTTGAAAGTATCACCCTGGAAAGGAGTGGTCAGATTTGGAAAGGCGGGGAAGTTGGCCCCTAGATATATTGGACCATTCATTATTACTGCAAAGATCGGTCCGGTAGCTTACCGACTAGAACTGCCTGAGGAACTAAGTGCAGTTCATAACGTGTTTCATGTGTCGAATTTGAAAAGATGTCTGGCGGATGAGACATCGGTGTTACCCTTAGAGGGTGTTCAAATAAGTGATAGGCTCAACTTCGTAGAGGAGCCCATCGAAATAGTGGACGGTAAGATCAAGCAACTTAGACACAATAAGATCTCGTTGGTCAAAGTTAGATGGAATTCGCAACGAGGCCCAGAATTTACTTGGGAACGAAAGGATGAATTTCGGAAGAAATACCCCCACCTATTTCCTCAAAAGGAAGTAGTTGACGCATAAAATTTCGAGGACGAAATTTTTATAACGGGGGGAGAATGTAACGATTCCGACAAATCCAGGTATACCCTAGCCGGAATATACTATTTACGTGTCATTTAATATTGATTATATGAGTTATAGTACATATATACGAGTATATATGATTCATAGTACGAATCATACTCGATTATATAGTGAATCGTATTGGAATTACAATTAACCAATGAACGATTATTGAAACCCGAATGAATCGGGAATTACATTATAGACGAAGTATATAATGTTTAGTGATGTTTACGAGGTATGAATGCTTCGGGATAGGTGAATTATAGCACAGAAAAAGGATTTCGATTTAATGGTACGTCGGTACGCTAAACGAAACCTTTAACACCAAATCAAGCAAGAGACGATCAATCAAGCCGAAAAAGATGCGTGATTATTAATAATATGATGTTTTAATGTCATGATTTAAGTTTTTAAAGTTTTTAAGTCGGTTTTATGTAAATTTTATTTTGACCCGAAAAACGACCATTCTATGCTCGTTTTAAGCCGAATTACGAGTTTAAACGAGAAACGAACCGAGCCAGATTATCCACAACATTATCCGGATTGCGTAATCCGAATATGTGGCTTAGAATGAATGTGTGGGACCCACCCCACCCATTACTTTGGACCGATCGGCCCTAGGGGGTATCATTTACCTCATTTTTTCTTTTTTATCCATCAAACAAACAAGAATTCTCTCAAATCCTTCAAGTGTTCATCCAAATTCTTGAGTTTTTAACCAAGATCTTCAAGGTATATACATAATTTGAGGCTTAAATCTTGTTTTTAATTTCATAATTCTTGAGAAAAGGAGGTTTTCATGTGAAAAATGGGTGAAAACCCGAGATGAAACCGATTCTCGTGTGATCAAGGGATGTATACATGTTATACAAAGGATCTTGATCCAAGTAAGTAGTTAAAAGTGTTTAGAATGAATTTTTACGGTTGAAATCTTGTCAAATGAGTTTTCCATGTGAAAGACGGGTGAAAACCCGAGATGAAACCGACTCTTGCATGAACAAGAGATGTATACATGTTATACAAAGGATCTTGGTCCAAGGAATGAGTAAAAAGAGTCGAGAACGGATTTTTTACGGTCAAAATCGTTGTTTTGAAGTTTTAACCGACACTAGGAAAGAAATGGCTTGATTGTGGGTATAACTTGCTTGGTGTGGTGTTGATGTGCTTGTAAGTGTTGTATCTAGCGGCTAGCAAAGGCTAGAAACCGAGATCCTTGCGATCTAAAGCTAGAAAACACAAGATAGTTCGGTTTTCGTGTGTTTATGAAAAATGGACAGATTTACGTGTGCTTAGAGTCGGGTCACGAAATTTCACAGAGATGATCTACACATGAAAATATGAGATCTGTGAATTTTTGGTAATTTTTGGATAAAAGATGAATATTTGCTGAATTTAATGCTCGGTTTTGGCCAAAAATAGTGAAAAATAGCAAAACATGATGAAAAATTCCGGAAAATTTAAGATAAGTTTTTTATAACATATAAAAGTCACCCACAAAATTTGAGCTCAGTTGGAAAAGTCTAAGTAGGCTTTTCGGTGAAACGAGTTCTAGGGCTTTCTAGCTCGGTTTTGGGTGAAAAAGGCTTGAAAAATAAGTTTTTAAATTCTGGAAAAATTCCAGAAAGTTATGAGGATGATAAAGATCATCCCAGAAAAATTTGGGATTTTTCTAAAGTGTTTTGGTATTTTTGATATATTTAGTGTTTTAACAAGATTTAAAAATAGATAAATAAATGTAAATGTAGGAAAATAAATCTGGGAAAATTCCAGAAAGTTATGAGGATGATAAAGATCATCCCAGAAAAACTTGGGATTTTTCTAAAGTGTTTTGGTATTTTTGATATATCTAGTATTTTAATAAGATTTAAAAATAGATAAATAAATATAAATATAAGAAAATAAATCTGGAAAATTTTTACAAAATTCCTTTCTGTCAAATTAAGTTTTGTGCAAAATTTCAAGACCCGAGACTAATCGGGTAATTATTTGTGCTAAAAAGAACATAAAAACAAGTTTTTAAAGCTTAAAACGTGTAAACCGGCAAAGTTCGCATAAGCGAGCTGACTGGTACATGAAAACTCTAAAAATAGACTATTTCATAAATCTAAGTAAATTAAGTAAAAATAAATCATCCGAAAATAATCCGGATGATTTGGGTAATTTTACCCGATTGTACCGTTTCCGGCACCGAAATACCGGAAACGGGCCCCACGGCCAAACGGGGTGTCAAACCGAGCTATAATTTCATCACCTTAACTAAATTGACTGTCAAACTCTAAGCAATGTCAATCTGAGTCCTTAGAAGTGTCACGGGGTTAACATTGTCCCCGAATCGAGTACAGTACTGGGTTAACAATGTTCCCAGATGTACCGATTGATATGTATTTAAATTATGGGAATTATATAGTAACGACTAGATATTATATTACAGATCCAGGCACGTAGCTGTTCCTTATATTACTCACCGACTCACAGAAAGGTGAGTTTTCACGAGCCCCTTTTAATGAATTGTTTTAATTATATTTTCCCGGGGCGGAAAACATGCCTTATTTAAAGTATTTAAGTACATACCGATCGTATGGAAATACTTGTACATTTATATATATATGGACTGATGCATAGAATATATAAAATGTTTATAATGTGTTATTGTTCTGGGGTAACATAGTTCCCAGGGGTTATTGTTGTTCTGGGGTAACATAGTTCCCAGGGGTTATTATTGTTCTGGGGTAACATAGTTCCCAGGGGTTGTTATTGTTCTGGGGTAACATAGTTCCCAGGGGTTATTATTATTCTGGGGTAACATAGTTCCCAGGGGTTGTTATTGTTCTGGGGTAACATAGTTCCCAGGGGTTATTATTGTTCTGGGGTAACATAGTTTCCAGGGGTTATTGTTGTTCTGGGGTAACATAGTTCCCAGGGGTTATTATTATTCTGGGGTAACATAGTTCCCAGGGGTTGTTATTGTTCTGGGGTAACATAGTTCCCAGGGGTTATTATTGTTCTGGGGTAACATAGTTCCCAGAAAGTTATTGGAAATGTTCTGGGGTAACATAGTTCCCAGCATGATTATATTGTTAATAAATGATTATTAAAATGATTTGTCAGTGTTTATTTAAATTAGTGAAACTCACCAACTATTCGTAGTTGACCCGTTTTCTTTACATGTTTTCTAGGTATGCCCAAGTTGGAATGATTGATATGTGCTTAACTATCTGTGCTACCTGTTGGAAGCTTGCTGCTCTATGTTTTGTAATGAATTTATTAATGTCTTATTGGTAATATATGTGTGTAACACCTAGACAGTAACGCAACTCGCAACAATGTAATATGTTATAAATTAATGTAGTGGTATTTTCTTTATAAGCAATGCTGTTGATATCAGATGTGTCTGTTGCATCCCGTGTACGTTTCCGCTGCGGTTACGGGGTGTTACATTTTATAATAACAATAATCATAGAGATCAATCATCCAACCAATAATATTCTAATCACACTCATAACTCAAATCACATCGAAATCTTAATTTATTTAATCATGTTATATCTTTTATAATTAATCTTATTACCATTAATAACTAGTAACTCTTGCCAACGCATCCCGAGAAGCTCGGTCTCATTTAACTTATTTTCTATCACCGTTTCATCTTCACTTGTTCTACTTTATCAGGTGAGTATCTCACTCCCCTCTTTTAACTCAATTTTATTGTTTTGGGGACATATGCGTTTCTAAATGTTTTATTATTATTTAATACTCAACTTACAACTGTTAGTCATGTGTATTTAACAATTTATGTCTAATGTGTTATATGCTTATATGCTTTATTTGAACACATTTCGGAGAGGTCCATCATAATCTCAGAATAGTATGATCATACGACTGTCGTAGTAGCCATCGTTCAGTTCATCTGGCGTCGTGCTTACTGATAACTTATTTAGCCATCGCCAAGTTTATCTGGCATCGAGCTTACCGACAACTTATTTACTTACTTATTTGGTTAAATTGCTTATCTCACTTGATTCAGTTTGCACTTTTCTGTACTTATTATATTGTCACTTATCTGGTGTTTACTCACTCAACCTAGTGTTGACAAAATTATTGTATTTTTAACACATATGCAGGTCAACGTATGATATTATTATCAAGATTTTTTTGAAAAAACTTAGGGTTGCATGCTAGAGAAGAAGATACAAGATTTAAATTTGGATTTTGTTTTACTTGTTTTATTTATGTGATTTTGTACTTTGTTTATTTGAACCTAGTTGAATTATTTGAAATTGATAAATATATATTATCATTTTGAATATTGCATGATAGTACCTTGAGAGCTATGAGCAATCAGCTCACGCCCTGGCATTTCCTACTTAGGTTGGGGTGTGATAGATTGGTGTCAGAGCCGAAGGTTTAAGATAGGTTGTTAGTGGTGCCTTAGTAACATGCTTAGAAGCCCCATATGTGCTTATTTGTTTGCCTTATGTGTTCAAATTATTTGTTTACCGCTTTCTTAGATAATTGTTTAATTATTGTTTATTTTGATTGTCATGCAGGTACAACTCCAAAGCTATGCTTCATCTTCAAAATATTTTTATAACTCCGAGACTATGTCTCACTCTCAAAATATTTTTATGACTTTTCTCAAAAATAATTTTATTTAAAGTTAGTAGATTGCTTTTATGGGAAAATTCATTGAGAATATCCTATCCTTGTTTTTTCTCCTTTCATTTAAAACTAGGGAGTGTGACAAGATTCCCCGCCATAGTTGTCATGCGACTGACACTTTAAGCGTTTAACATAATCGGCTAAACGGTTATACACTTTGTTATGTTTTATTGTTTACCAGTTGGATGGAAAAACCATGGGAATCATGGTCACGCCATTTGTTCATTTGCACAGTTCGTTTTATTTGCGATACATTGTTGGAACATTATCATCCGTGGTGATACACAAGATGTTTCAACTACTTATGCTTGAGTTCGTTTATTCGTTATTTAGTTTGGTCGGTTAAATCCCCATGTAACGCTCATGGGCCGAAAAACTCAATTGATTCGTTAATTCATTAATTAAGTTGGGCCATTCAAATTGCCATGTAACACTCACGGGAGGCCAACTCACACATTTGTTTTGGTTTTGGTATGCTAATAAGTTGGGGAAACAAAATGCCATGGAAAGCTCATGGGAAACCCAACACATCGAAGAACATTCGTGATTTGTTTATTTTTTTTATATGAAACGATTTATGTTTTGATTTAAATATTCAATTATTCTATTATTCAATTACTTACTTACTATATCACTTCTGAATCAATATGTATTGATTCGATCTATTCATACACTCAAAATATTTTTATTCTCTTGATCGGATACAAATCCTTCATCATCAAGACTCGGTTATCACGAGCCAATCAAAACAATTTACACTCTATTATCGAGTTGGTTTTCACCTATCCATCTTATCACGTTATTATATTATCAAAATATCTAGTAATTTAAATAATATTATTGCACAAGTTAATAATCGAATGGCCTTCTTATATTCATGGTATCATATACATAAACTATTAAACATATTTTAGGTATTCAACTTCAAATTTTAATTTGTTAAAAATATCAAACTTTGATAAAACTCATTCAGTCATCAAATAAACTCATTGATTATCAATATGGATTCTAAATTTGTAAGAACCTGTTCCCGGTGCCTCACTTTGGAAGTTGGATTTACTCATAAACACAGTTCTAAATATAGAGTTAATTAAAACTTTTAGCGGAATATAAAACTTCAACATACATTTCATATCATTTCAAAACTTTTCTTATATAAACATATTTTGTCTTTCAAAATAAAAACATCATTCAATAATAACATCACAGGTCTTAAAATGCCAGCTTGATATTCTTCTACCATGTGTCTTCCTCAAGCTAGCTGCCTCGTCTTACTCACCTGCGTGCATACTAAAAGTCAGTTACGCTGAGTGAGTTCTAGTTAATAAGGTAACATACATTCATACACATACTTGCATATACACATCCGAAGATACATATCAAATACTTCACCAGTTACCTTTCTTTCTTACTTTCATACATACATATCAAATACGTACGTACGTATCACATACGTACGTACGTATTAAATACGTACGTACATATCAAATACGTACGTACATACGTACGTACGTACATACATACATACATACATACATACATACATACAGACATACAGACACACATACACAGACACACAGACACACAGACATACATACATACATACATACATACATATATACATACATACAGACACACATACACACAGACAGACACACAGACATACACACATACATACATACATACATACATACATACATACATACATACATACATACATACATACATACATACATACCATCACACTTTCATAGTTTCACACTATCTATTATGTCTCAGATATTATTAGGGTATGATCCCTTCTATCTCAGATATTATTATGGTCTGGTCCCTTCTGTCTCAGATATTATTATGGTCTGGTCCCTTCTGTCTCAGATATTATTAGGGTCTGGTCCCATCTGTCTATACCATATCACATTTTTTTCTATACATACTTTTTCCGTACTTACTTTCCTTTACATACTCATTCCATACATACTTTCCTTTACATACTCATTCCATATATACTACACATTACCTTCCGTTATAATACATGCAATATCCGAAGATCATTCACGTACCGATAAACATTCATTCATAACATTAATAATTAAAATTATCACATCTATCATTATGACATACATTTACCACTTAAGGTAAGTGTATTAACATTTACATTGAGTATGCACACAACCCCGAACACATAACAAGGAAGTGGGTCTAGAAACTCACCCGGATCCTGTTTTTTTCTGAGTTTAAAGTAATACCCCTCTTTAGCTGTGCACGGTTAACTGTATCATAATTAAAAGTATCAATTAACTATTTCTAACTATACCATACTTCTAAGTTATTGTAACCCCTAGGTACGGGGGTGGACCCCTGGCAGCGGGGTCTAGGGGCGGTAGCCCCTAGTAGGGTCCAAGGGGAAGAGCCCCTGCTTGGGGCTCTGCCCATGTCAGAGAATGTTCTGACATTTTCTGACCTAACCCTAATTCGTTAATGGAGGAATAACGAATTAATAGTAATTCGTTATGCCCATTCTGTAAGGAGAAGTAACGAATTAACAGTAATTCGTTATGCCCATTCGTTAAAAAGAAAAAAATGAATTAGCAGCAGTTCGTTATAAAGGCCAGTTCGTTATAAAGATCAGTTCGTTATAAAGATCAGTTCGTTATAAAGGCCAGTTCGTTATAAAGACCAATTCGTTATGAGAGTCCATTAGCTATGAGTGTTCATTCGTTATAATGGTTCATTCGTTATAAAGGTTCATTCGTTAAGAAGATAATGAATCAGTCCATTCGTTATGAGCCCCATTCGTTAAAGAGCATAATAGAGAATTAAACTTTGAAAGAATAACAGAAAAGTCCTTGGACTTATAATAAAATGGAATAATTATAAAGAAGCCCTCGAACTTTATGAATTAGAAGATAAAATAATAAATTAGAATTCCCATGAAAAATGTGCTAAGACAATTAATAGAAATAACTATTCCAGCTCGACCCCAGCCAGGGGCTCTGCCCCTTGGACCATGCTAGGGGTTGCCGCCCCTAGAACCCCGCTGCCAGGGGTGCTGCCCCCGGACCCCCATTCGTTGAGGGTTATAATTAAACAAGAAACGTGATATGGGTAGTGATAGTTAATTGATACGCGTAATTGTTATACAGTTACTCGCGCACATCTAAAGAAATGAATAACCATTAACGGTGAACGTAACATGACTCAGGTGAGTTTCTAGCCCATTTCCTTGTTATGTTTTCAGGGCTGTATGTATACACAATGTGAACGTTATTACATTTACCTTAAACGGTAAGTGTATGCTATAATGATTGATGTTATAGTATGTATGAATGTTACGACTGGATTCTTGTTGGTGCGTGAATGAACTTCACATATTGCACGCACCGTCAGGGAAGGTGAGTTATGACATATGTATGAATGATAAACGGATGACTATGAGTATGTATGAATTATATAATTAAATGTATGTGTATAGATGTGTATGTATGGTTGAAAGAAAAGAAGGGAACAAACCCTACTAATATATGAGATAGAAGGGACCATACCCTAATAGTATCTGAGATAGAGAAGAAAGAGACCAGACCCTAATAATATCTAAGATTGAAAAGATAGTTATGTATGTATTATGAAATTATGAAAGCGTGATAGTATGAAATTATGTATTAATGAATATACAAGAGTATTTAAGAAAGAAAGTATGTATGTATGAATGAAAGAAAGCTAACATGCTAAGTGCGTAATATGTATCTTTGGATACATATGTATGTAAGTATGTGAATGTATTGTATGTTGCCTATTTAACTAGAACTTACTTAGCGTAGCTGACTTTTAGTAAGTACACAGTTTAATAGACTGAGGCAGCTGGCGTGAGAGGACACATGGCAGGATTGAAGAGGCTGACATCTGAAGATTTGTCATGTTGTTTTGATAATATATTTTATGTTATTGCAAGTCCCGAATCTGGATCACTACAATTATAATATCAATAAACAAGTATTGGTGCGGAAATCCAACACTTGGTGACTCAGGAACACACACAAACACAAACACAAACACGTAACACGGGGATTGCTTCAAAACACACGTATGTCTATTATACGTCGGGTGCTTAAGCACAATTACAACCTCGTCTAGTGAATCACGTAGACGGCCAAAGCTAACAACTGAATGAATGAGCAACCCTAATCTCTAACAATGTATCCTATATATAAAGAACCAAAACATATAAGCCTGATAAACTACCAAAAGCCCACCGAGATCACAAGGGATCTCGGTTTACATAAGTAGCCCGTAGCCCAAGCCCATATTACAAGCTAAACCCAAACATAAGTAGACTAAGTACAAACCACTCTAATCTAGGCCCAACAGTTATGTTCTAAAAAGACAAGTTATGAATGTTGTAATGAATGGTTGACCTTTATTATATTATTCCACGAAAGTTTAAATTAACTCTGATATTTAGAACTGCGTATACAAGGAAAAACAAGAATTTGAATTTTTTTCAAACAAAAGATTTTTACCCTTAATACTTCATCACTCATTTTATCAATATTATTTGCATTTAACCCAAAAGAATTGACAAGATGAACAAAGCATCTAAGAAAGATTGGCAAAGAGGAGATTGCCCAATTGCATAAAATTATGTTACAGTAACCATATACATATACATGTACTTGAAAACCTATTATTAATGTGCTTATTATTCCTGTAATATTATTTATTATGTAACTTTGACCTATAATTTTACATTTGACTTTATTATGCTCTTTTATAAAACACACAAAATAAACAATAAAACAATAATGCATTAACTCGCTCACCTTCCACATTTCTTCCCATGTGTCAACAATCAATAATGCATTTCCTCCCCGTCATTGTCCTCACTATTATCATCCTCACCAACCAACGTATGTCTCAACAATCCATCTGTATCAGGCAATACATCACCCTCACCTTTACGGATAACACTGCTAGCACGCCCACCACCACGAACGATGACGTGTCTCCCACAATAATACCTCTTTCTTGAAGAATCAAAAGTAATAGGAGGGCTGGGCTCACGAGATCTCCTAACTTGAGGCATGTTGCATCTCCCTGAATTAGGAGTCGGTTACTCTTCTTAACTCTTGGGGATCCCCCACCGCAAAGAATGTCACGTATCACTGAAGTAGGAGTATGTGTAGAAGTGTCAACACCGCTACGAGACCCGGTTTTGTGGAATGTTCCATCACGACGAGTATTACCCCCTGAATGTGCACGTCCACCACGAGTACGAGAACGCCCATTTTGATTACTAGACATTATGTATACACCCTACATTTAATAAAACAAAAATGATCAAGTAAATTATAAGTTTAATAATCCTGTAATCGGAAATAATATAACGTGTACATACCATATAATAAATTCAGTAATCTTTAAAGTAAATTTAACAGTATATAAACACACAAACATTAACTAAAAGTGTATACATCCCTGTTCAGCAATATTTTTATCTAAAATTCCCAATACTTAATTTTAAAAGTGTTAGAACTTAACAGTATATAAACACACATGCATTAACTAACCATTTAATGCTTTACTAATACTATTGAAGAAATTACAAAACAGCTTCCATGAAATAAACATGAATTACAAAATTATAAATCCACCTGTATCCCTGCTACCACCTCACCATGTTTAAATATCAAATATATTAAATAAAGACTTACAAATATGATTATACATGTAACTTTTGATTAAGTAAATTAACATTATCAGGTCTACTAAGTACAAGCCATTTTTGCCCTAATTTTTCTAATGGAAAACTTCTCTAATTCACTTCACAAACATACACATACATGTGTATCACTCATTATTCAAAACTAGTTATATGCATAAGTTAATTAACGAATTAGCATTCCAACCCTATAGTAAAATGAAACACATGTGTAATAGAAAAGTGAAGAAACATAAGAGACATATTCATACCGAATACAGGTCGTACGGTGGCAGTGATGTAAGATGTGGTACATGTTGTGGCGTATGGAGTATGTAGAGGCGGGGTCAAAGCGATGAAGAGAGGCGGGATGGATTTGAATAGAGCGGGAGTTTTAGACTTTTAGGATAACACAATAGAAGTTTGATTAGGTCGATATATATTTTCTTGAATTGCATTAAGTTAGATATTTATTTAATTTATGTTATAAGAATTAAGTTACGAAATATTAATAACACAAAACATAAACTAAAACCATTCGAAAAATTAATATATTTGTTTAGAGAGCAAACAAGCCGAGCCCGAGCTCGGATAGGCTCTCGTTTATATTTATGAGAGCTCTAAATCGAATACGGTTGTTAAAAACTCGGTCTTGCCTCGTCCCATTTAGATTAGATCCTAAATTTTAATATAATAACTAGGGATTTAACCGCGCATTGCGCAACAAAATTGGTCGATAAACCTGGGTGTGGTACCGCCGTGTCAACACGAATTCAGTTGGTATTGTCTACGTTCGTTACGGTAACAAAACTAAACCTTAAAAATAAATTCTACAAATTAACATGTTTAAAATAAAGACCAAAAAAGAAGTAGAGGAACTTGTATAGCGTATTATAATAAAAAACAGTTAACGTATTTATTCTATCGATAAAACCGAGCCGTTGATTCCTCGGAATTGGTAAAACCTGAACGTTACGACAGTGAGTCGACATGAATTCAGTTAGTATTAGTTACCTGGGCATTTCCATTATACTTTACTCTATATAGATAGTAGCATAGCAAAAAAAGAAAAAAAATAATCAATATATTATGCTACTCGATATTCAAAACATTATAAAAACAAAAAAAAACATACAATGTCATAAATTCTCTAGTTTATAAAGTGTATGTTACAAATATATTTTTTAAACTTTATACATCCAATGTATCTAAAAAAATAAAAAATTAAAAAAAGGTTAAAAAGTTAACGAGACGAGTTGGTTTAAGTTAAAGTTTGAGATTGAGCTTGGCCTAGCTCTACTCAATTACAAACCTAAACTCAAACATGGTTCATTCAGAGCTCTTATGCTACATGTTAAAATATATCGAAAGTAACATGTTTTTTTGTTTGCTTCAAATAATACAAGACATTCCCTTTTATTATAAGAGGCAATAAGGTATCGCACATGCGTTAATTGTAGAATTGTTCATGAGTTAAGTCGAGACAGGGTGGTTTTGAGCTCAAGCTAGAAATTAAAAGAGACAACTTATATAAACCTGAGCTTGATTCTGATGTTAAACGAGCCTAAGATCGAGCCAATGAGTCGAGACATGACTCGAGCCAAGCTAGGGTCGATTTTGGCTCAGTTAGAAAATGATCTAACTCAGCTTAGGTTGTTTCAAATCAAGTTTTTTAACTAGTTTTATTCGAGCTTTTCGAGCCATGAGCCCGAGCTTCAAGCCATGATAACTTTTAATGTCTAGTTATGGCCTTTATAACATTGTATTAGGTCTTAAAGGGGGTTATATAAGGCCTTCATAATCTTATGGCCAGTTATGTCTTTTAATGTTATATTGGCCTTAATAGCTCTTAGTGATCCATTATGACCTTTATTATGTCATATTTTGTCTAAAACATTTATATAAGGTTGTAGTGAGTCACATATATTATGATGGAAAATAGCCCGTTATAAACATGCTAAATGAACCTTATTGGGCATGATGGCACTTAATATCCCATTGTGACCTTTATTAAGTCATACTTGGTATTTTGGGTTATATAAGGTAGTATTGAGTGACATTGTTTTATAGCGGACAATAACACCTCATACACATACTAAAGGATCATATTCGGTCTATGTTATGTATTAAAAGATTACATAAGGTTATAGTGTGTCAAATCTATTATAACAATTAATAACACGACATGCATGTATTAAACGGACTATATTAGGCCTTGATAGCACTTAACGACCCATTATGACCTTCATTAAAGCATTATGTCTTAAACAATTATATAAGTTTGTGCCAAGTCACAATATGTTGTAGCTGCCAATATCACATCAATATACATGTCATATCGGTCTTACTAATTCTTATTGAGCCATTATGTTTAATATTATGTCACACACATATATATATATATATATATATATATATATATAATAGTGTGATAAAACTGTAATAAGATTGTAGTAATTCTGATTATATCAATAACACATCATACATGTCTTAGTCGGATCATATCGACTATTCTCGATTTTAAGTATGATATAATATTATAAATAAAATATTTACATATTGTGTATCGATAGTTTTCCAATGAAAATAACAGATAATTGATAAATATATTTTTTCGTTGGAAAATTGTTGAAAACGTTCCAACAACTTTTCTACAAAATAATTGATATTGTTAATTTGTAGCTTTTTAATATTCTTAATACTATAGAAATAACATATGATTATATTTATAATGTTTTCTAACAGATTTCTAACAAAAATGATGTACATAATTGATTAATGTATAGTTTGTTGGAACATTGTTAGAAATATCACAATAACGTTCATACGACATAATAAATAACATCCATTTTTTTCTATTATTAATAATTATAATAATACATATATCACAAATAATTAAACTTGTAATGTTTTCCTACACTTTTCCAACAAACACAATATATATAATTGATAAATGTAGTTTTTGTTGGAACTTTGTTTTAAATGTTTGTAACGACTTACCAACATAAAATCATATTGTTGTTATTTTGATGCTACATTGTAAAAAAATCAATGCTAGTTTTCTTTGTAGGAAATTTATCTAACAATTGTTGGTATTATAGGTGGTAGGAAATTTGTTCCAAGTTTTTGTAGGAAAATGAAGAGTTTTCTAGTAGTGTTTCTATTCGAATGAATTTTCTATTCGAATGGATTTTCAATTCACATGAGTTTTCTATTCGAATTGATCTTCTGTTCGATTCAAACCTTCTATTCGAATGGACCCTTCATTTGAATCAGATGGTATCTGAACCTTTTTCCTTCTTTCTTTTCTTTTCTAATCGAATGCTTGCTTTTCATTCGAACATACCCGCTGAAGGGTATTAACACCTTTATCATCATTATTACCTCATATATTAACACCCGTTCTCATTATTCAGTGTTGTATCATCTCATAAACGTTTTCCTTTCTATCTTAGACCCATATCTAGCTTACTAATTAATAAAGTTTACACCTTTATTGATTTCCAACTCGTTTAAGCTGGATCTAGGGTTATTATATGAACCGTTTATACTAACGAGTCCATTAAGTCAACTTTTAACGTCAAGTTTATATTTTTATGGCATAAAAATACCCGATTTGCCTTAGTACCAAGTCTTAGGACAAACTGTTCTTTAAAACACAATATTTATACATAAAACGTACCTTTTGACGTATGTTAAGCTACGGGTTAGCTTCTTGTATAACTACAGACTTGTTCTTGCTTGCTCAGCTAAAGATCTAAATAAATCTAAGCTTGTTCTTGGATTTTGGATCTCGGCCGTAAGGTTGAGAGTGTTTGTGTGTGTTTTGAGTGTGTAAGGAGGCTTATGGATGAGAATGAGAGATTTTAGGGTTTTTGGGAGGTTTAAGGTGTTTATATACCCTTAAGCCTATGGACTTAAGGCCTATCACCATCCGTTATTCCATCCTTTATAAACTAAGCCCACACTCTATTATTTTATTTAACTTAATTAAATATTAACACACTTTTAATAAACACGTTTCCTTTTATTTATTATCAAAAGGAGGATGTTACAAGTCTTCCCTCCTTAAATAGGTTTCGTCCCCGAAACCTAACTATCCCTTAAACAGATCCGGGTAAAACTTGCGAATCTCTTCTTCAACTTTCCAAGTGACATCCGATCCTTTACAATGCTTCCATATCATTTTCACCAACGGGATAACATTATGATGAAGTTGCTTTTCCTTGCGGTCAACTATCTCTATAGGTTGCTCAATGTTGTTCAACCGTTCGTCAACCTCAGTGTCTACTAATGGCACATGAGACGTGTCATCAGCTAGGCATTTTCTCAAACGAGAAACAATATTAAATGGTCCAATATACCTTGGGCTCAATTTTCCTCTCTCCCTGAAACGAATATATCCCTTCCAAGGCGAGACCTTAAGCATCACGTTTTCACAAATGTTAAACTCGATTGGTCGTCTTCGCTTATCAGCATATGACTTCTGACGGTCTTGAGCAACTTTCATTCTTTCCTTGATCTGATTAAATCTTGAAGAGGTTTCTTGCACAACTTCCAAACTTCCAAGCTCCTTTTTACCAATCTCTCTCCAACATACAGGAGTTCTACAACGTCTACCGTATAACATCTCTAACGGCGGCATACCAATAATCGAATGGTAGCTGTTTTTATAATAGAATTCTGCAAGGTGTAGGTGATCATCCCAACTTCCTCCAAAATCTAACACACAAGCACGCAACATATCCTCAAGGGTTCAGATAGTCCTTTCACACTGCCCATCTGTTTGAGGATGATACGTCGTACTGATGTTTAGTATTGTTTCCATAGATTCGTGGAACTTCTTCCAAAATCTCGAAGTAAAACGAGTATCTCTATCAGACACGATCGATAATGGCACCCCATTCTGACTCACAACTTCCTTTATGAACACATTTTCAAACATCTCTAACGAGATAACCTCTCGTATAGGCAGAAAGTGAGCACTTTTCGTCAAACGGTAAACAATCACCCAAATGGTATAATGATGTTTAGCTGTACGGGGTAGGTTATTTATGAAATCCATGGTGATGTGTTCCCATTTCCATTCAGGTATCTCCAAAGGCTGCATCTTCCCATAAGCCTTCTATTGTTCAGCTTTGACTTTTAAACAAGTTAAGCACTTACGAACATAATCTAGTACATCATTCTTCATCCCCAGCAACCAATAATCTCTCTTTAGGTCTTGATACATCTTGGTGGATCCCGGATGAATCGAGTATCTTGACTTGTGATCTTCATCTAAGATTCGACCTTTAAGATTTCGATGGCGTGGAATCCACATACTGTCAAACCTAGTCTTAACACCATGAGTGTTTTCCATTAGCTCATCTTGCTGTCCGAAAATTCTTCCCTTCTTCATTATTCCTTTATCTGCAAGCACCTCAGACTGCGCCTTAATGATTTCTCCAAAGAGATCTATGTTAACAATCAACTTATACGACTTCACGGTTGCAATGACTTCTTCATTCTTATGGCTTAGCGCGTCGGCAACCACATTAGCTTTACCATGGTAGTACTTGATATCAAAGTTATAGTCCTTTATCAACTCCAACCATCTTCTCTGTCTTATATTCAGTTCCTTCTGCTCGAAGAAATATTTCAAACTCTTATGATCGGTATAGATAGTACACTTAGTACAATATAAGTAGTGTCTCCAAATCTTGAGAGCATGCACAACTGATGCTAGCTCTAAGTCATGTGTCGGGTAGGTACTCTCATGAACTTTCAATTGTCTGGACGTATAAGCTATCACTTTTCCTCGTTGCATTAATACACAAACAAACCCATGATGCGAAGCATCGGTACAAACAACCAAATCCTCATCACCATCGAGTAGCGTAAGGATTGGAGATTTTATGAGTCTTTTCTTCAACTCCTCAAAAGCATCTTTCTGAAACTTACCCCAATTTAATACTATAGATTTTCTGGTCATACCAGTCAACGGTGTATCGATCTTGGAGAAGCATGCGATGAATCTCCTATAATTGCCAACCAACCCTAAGAAGCTTCGTATATCAGTCGGGTTTTGCGGAGTCTTCCAATTCGTTATAGCCTCAATCTTAACTGGGTACACAGTAATCCCTTCAGGACTGATTACGTTACCTAAAAACTGCACTTCACGCAACCAGAATTCGCATTTTGAAAACTTAGCTTACAGCTTCTCTTCCTTCAAAATCTCCAAGACGTCTCTTTGATGTTCTGCATGGTCAGACTCTCTCTTTGAATAAATCAATATATCATCAATGAAAACGATAACTGACTTGTCTAACACCGGCTAACACACCATATTCATCATGTCCATAAATTTTTAGGGAGCATTCGTTAGACCGAACGACATCACGAGAAACTCGTAGTGTCAATACCGCGTCCGAAACGCTATTTTAGGAATGTTTGCCTCTTTCACTTTTAGCTGATGATAGCCTGTTCTAAGGTCTATCGTGAGAACCAACTCGAACCTTGTAGTTGATCGAACAAATAATCAATTTGTGGCAACAGATACCCATTCTTAACCATAACATTGTTCAAATCACGATAGTCTATTCACATCCTCATACTTCCATCCTTCTTCTTAACAAACAACACTGGTGCACCCCATGGGGAAACACTTAGACCATATGAAAGAGTTGTTGAGGAGTTCTTGCAGTTGGGACATCAATTCATTTATCTTGGACGGCGCCAGGCGAAAAGATGCTTTCGTTACGGGTTGTGCTCCTGTTACTAAGTCTATCTGGAATTCT
>NW_027498978.1:0-114710 GCF_021521415.1 Bidens hawaiensis
ACCATCACATATGTATTATTTTTCTCTTGGAGCTTTCATGACTACCCAGTTGTCAAGGATCTTGAAACCAATATAAAGAACGAGTGCTTCATCCTTTGTAAAGTGCTTGGTGTATTCTTTGTCACAGATCTGAGAGACACTTAGAAGATTGTGCTTTAACTCTTCCACAAAATTAACCTTCTCCAACTTGATCCTTCCATTAGTAACAGTACCGATTCCAAAAAACTTTCCTCCACTTTCTCCTGCAAAACTAACTTTTCCTCCCTGTACGGCTATCCAATCACGTAACAATTTCTTGTTACCCATCATGTGCCAGGACAGTCACTGTCGACAACCCACATGTTGTTCACAGTCCTATCTGACTGTTCCTGCACAGTTAAAGAGCCGAATTAAAAGCGGGGGACCCAAGACCTTCTGGTCTTGGGTTGGTCAAACCTGTTTAACGGCATCCAATTTTTTGGTTGCCTAACGCTCCTTCGAGAGAAGTTTCCGTTTGATCTAACTGAAGATTTCTAGAAAAAATAATTATGAGACCAGCCAAACATCCTTGAGTTTCTAGCATTAAGAGTTTCGGATGACTCAAAGTTACACGTTCTATGATTAACTGGGAAAAACAAGGTTGGTTTCTTATAAATCTTGGGATTTCCCAACGATTAGTGTTAGTAGATTTTAAACTTTTTATCAACTCCAGTTTTAGGTTTTGTTTTATTCTTAGTTTTGGTTGGCCTCATATTTTTAGATTTCTTCCTTTTTCAGAGAACATTTATTGACAACGTGTCCTCTTTTATGACATCTAAAGCAACTTTTGTTTCGAACTATTAGTGTCCATCCGAACATCCGTTTCGGGAGTTGCGGCAGAAGATGAGGTTGTGTTACTGACAGTTTGTTTCACATAGGGGGACAAATGGGTTTAAGGAAGATTTCTTTTCACCAAAGTATCATTCTCCCCCCCCCCCCCGTTTGAGTAACACAACTTCATCATCTATCTTAACAGAGTCGACAGACCTTCCAGAATTTGAAACTTGACTTGTGACTGGAGAATTTGCCTGAATCGATTCGTTAATATCCTTATCATCCTTCTCATGATAGGTAACACTAACTTCGGTATTGCTTTTCTGAAACTTAATGGGTACATTGTTGAATTTTATGTTGTCTGTTACAGTCTGATCAGTTTCAACACAAACAGATGGTTGAGTACAAGGACTACAGGTATAAATATTATTAAAAGTTGGTGGAACTTCTGTGAATCCAATTCACCCTTTGTTGATAGGAGAACGTTGAACACTTAGGACATGATTAAGCATCATGGAGGAGTTCCTAAATTGTTCAAGTTTTCTGTTTAGTTCCACCACTTTTACTTGGTAATCAGCTATCTGTGTGTCCTTTTCAGCTATAAGTTTGGTATTTTCTTCCACTACTTCATAACTTAGATCAATGATTTGTATTTTTTCAGCGAGAGTGGCCTTAAGGCTTCTTATGTCTTTTTCACTAGTTTTTTATTTTTACCGAGCAACTATTTTCCATTTGTTTAGAATAGTGATGTTCCTATTTTAAAGTTTTAATTTCTTTTCCAAACTTATGTACTGATCAGTTAAAGCATTCAATTGTTTAGACAGTTTCTCACATTGTTCACACTGAGGTTCAGAACATACCTCTGAGAGCTGATCATTCACTTCTGCCATGTACGCTTGATCCTCCACTAGTTCCTTTTCACATCTTCAGTCACAATATTCACCAGATTCGCTTGATCAATCACCTCCTCAACTTTGATGTTCCAATTATACCCACCATTCTGTTGAGACACCATAGCTTTTGTTTTAGTACCATTTCCATTCTCGTTCTGTGAGTAGGCTTGTTCTGACTCTGTTCAACTCCTTCATTTGTACACTCTCTTGCAAAGTGTCCATTTTGTTAACAGTTGTATCAACGAACCTCTGACTTGTCAAATCCCGGTGTCTCTCCCATGAACTTTCTTCCACTCTTCTTTATAACAGTTTTACCCGTCTTACTATCACCGCCATTTGCCACTGTAGATCCATTTTTTCCATGTCATCAGCATCTATCTGATCATAATCCTCATCCAAGGTTGCAGGGTCAACTATATTTCCTTTGATGTAGCTCTCATAAGAAGCAATGAAAGAGGCATAAAGAGCAAATTGTTGTTCAGCAGATTTTACACTCATAGGCATCTTTGAGTAATTCATACTTGAAGAACTTGTGGAAGAGTTACTGACCGAGGATTGAGGTTTTGAAGAACTACTTCCACCGGCTACAAGCATATATCTCCATCCATATTCATCACCACATGACCATCTTGAGTAGAGTTTGATTCGCCACCTAAGTAATAAGCAGCTGATTCTGTTTTAGAGCTTGAGTTTGGAGAACCCTTGCACCATACATTCCTGGATCCTGAACCTGATCAGTAGGCATATCTTTTCTTATCATATTAAGCTCATAATTAAATAACTTGTTGACCCCCGTTTTCAAATCAAAGTTTTCAAACTCTTTATCTTCTCTCATCAAAACTGTGTATATCTCCCATTTTGGTGGAAGAGCATCCATAAGTTTTTCTACAATTTCAACCTCAGTGTACTTTATGGAGTAGTTGTTCAACTCGGTCATCAAGTGATAGTATCTTGTGATGGTGTTATCATGTGATTCATTTTTAAAGTACTTGAACACCGATAATTGAGTTTTCAACAACTTTGACTTTGAGTTCCGAATTCCGACGTGTCCTCCATAACGGTTTTCTAACGCTTCCCACAATTCTCCAACGGACTTGCACTTTCTAAACGTGTGAAGGATTTCTTGAGGTAGTGCCATGGTTATTGCTGCTAATGCTTTACTTTCTGCCTCATACATCTTCTTCTCATCATCCTCCATCTTATTATACTTCTTTAGTTGTTCACGACCTTCGAACTTAGTTGTTGGAGGGATATATCCATCTTGAATACATACCCACATATTTGCATCTTGATATTTAACATACTGCTCAAACCAGTGCCTTTAAGCAACTTTGGAGCTTTAGTCGCTGATCCAGCTTCAACTTCCTTTACCAGTTCAGTAATATTTAACAAAGTCATACTTAACAGAAACGAGAACTGAAACTAACCCAAACTGTATTCTGCGAACAGTAGTTGGCGAAGTTATATAACTTCGCTTTGTGATAACTTCGCTAAGGGCGATGTTAGAGAATGTTGACTAACTTCGCTTCCAGATGTTTGTTAATCCTTTCTTTAATGTATGCTTTTGGTCTACTTATAAGGTCCATGATGTTTGTTAATCCTTTCTATAATGTATGATTTTTATTGATTTTCTTGGATAACACTAAAGGTCTTTAATACTCATCGGTTGTTAATGTATTTGTGATATCAGCTGTTTTATGGCTTTAATTGGATCTTGTAATACCTGTGTTGGTATTTTGATTGTCTTTATTTGCAACGGAAAAGGAGTTCGAATTCTGAACTGTTCATACGGTGAATTAATCACAATAGCGAAGTTATCACCAACTTCTCTTAAACAATAACTTCGCTTTCCACATCCTATTGGTCTTAACTTCCCTGGATCTCTAATTGATTAAGCCTTTGACTAACTTAGCTCATTTGCTTTGCAGGTATGGCTGCGGCATCGGGTGCTGGTGGCACAGGTGGTGATGGAGGAGACGAAGACAAGAGGCAATTCTTTTCAGGTCACAACATGTATGTCACTTTGTATCCGGATAGTCGTGGAGTTGAGGATTTCACGGAGATCATCTTGTTTCTCATACCTCACGTATCTTTCATGCTATCACCACTACAATACCGATCTCTCTGCCGAATATTAAAGTCTTTTGGAGAACGGTTGAGTATGATTATTGCGAGGAACCTCCGATTATGCGTGCTAAAGTCAATGAACAAGTGGCAGTTCTCAGCAAATCAGATACGAGAAGCTCTACAGTTCGGAATTGAAACTACTCAGGATCCTACTAAGTATTCAGCTACTTTTAGGAACGGGGTGTTTCTTTGCATGGGTTACTTTGGTCCGTTGGAAGACTCACAACGCCGAAAGGGGTTTCTGCTAGACCAGTGGCGTTTCTTGACGCATGTGTTGATCGTTTGCATGTCTGGTCGCAAAGCTGGATCTGATGGTATGGGAGCGAAAATGCAGTCTGCTATGACCGCGTTCAGTTATAATAAACCACTTAGCTTTAGTCAAATGTTGTTCTATGAAATTGATCATCAACGGAGGGCCGGGCTCGGGAACGGTTCTTGATGTATCCCAGGTTTTTACAGGTGGTTCTTAATCCCGTAGCTCCGACTCTTCCATAGCGTCGTCCTTTTTCTTTTGTGGAAAGTGTGAATAAGAGAGTCTTTGCACAATGTCGGACATCGAGTGCACGGAGCAAGGCTGAACGTCATCCGAGACACACTGCCTTGTTTGGATATCTTGCGAATCCTGCTTATGTTGCTCCGCCAGGTAATGAGTTTGCTGATGCTGCTCCGACACCAACTAATATTCCACAACCACCACATGTCGTTCAAGAGGCTCTAGTGCAAGATGTCCCGGTTCAGGTTGCACCAGTTATTGATCCTATTGTACCTGCCGCTGAGGAGGTAGATCTTGATGTTTCCTTTGGGGGGCAAGGATCTTTCGATATGTCTACGGACTATACGTTTGAAGTTCAAGTATCGATGGTTGATGTATCTGGGGTTCATGCTCCATTGGTTGCTACTTCTCGAGGTCCATCAATTACCTCAGTAGAGGATTCTGAGGAAACTCTGTCCAATTCATCTACAGATGATGTTGTTGAGGCACAGCGCGTTATAGCTGCTCATGAAAAGATACAAGGGAACCGAAAGAAAGAATCTGATGATGATAGTGAGTCTAATTATAAGAAAGATTTGTATGCGTTGGTACCTCGATCCAAAAAGGCCAGGGCTGGGGAAAGTTCACGTGTTGTTCAGTTTACTCCTCCACAGTTGTCTGATATGTCTACACTAGTCCCATCCTCATCTGTACCCTTAACAGTGACGTCTAGTGAACTCACGGTGGCTTTCTCAGCACCGTCCATGGTACCGTCTACTGTTGAGATGCCTGTACCAGAGATTGTTTCATTACAACAACGTACTCTTACTCCAACTGAAGCGGTGGCCATATTTGTTGAATCTACTGTGAGGCAATTGTGGGGTCCTCGGTTACAATTCCTCCTTCGGTTATTATCTCGTCTTCTACAGAGATTCCAGTAACATTGGGTATCCCTCCGCCTTATACTCAGAACATTTCTCACCTGTTGTTTGCCTTTGATACTTTGTTGTCAGATTCAGAGCGGATAATGGTTCTAGAATGTGTAGGGCTGAGCAATCCAGAATTAACCTCATTCAGACGCACGCTATTCAACGGCTAGCGGCTAAAAATCAAATTCAGTCATCTCTACTTATTGAACATGGTAAACTTTTTGATGCTTTGAAGCAGTTCTTAGCATCTCAGGGGGAGACTAGTTGCAAAGGCGACAAGTTGAGAACAAAGAGGATAGATGACAGAGAAGATGATCCCAATGCATCGAAAGATGCAGGTGGTGAGCTGCCAAAAACTGAACAAACTCTAGGAGCTTCCACATCTCAGGGGGTGTCTACTGCTCTATATGGCAGTGCAAGTGGTGAGACTGTTGTGGTAGATGATGAGGACGATATGGTTGAAGACGTGTTATCTTTCAGTGATATTGAAAAGATTGGCGAACTGATTGAGATTGACAGTGGCTTAGAAGAAGGTGAGATACCTGATGATTGTGTCGAATATGATATCCCTAGTGGTGGTCAAGAACAGTTGCGTCAAGATAATAATGTGTCGGGTGATTCTGAGTGGGAGGAACAACCATGGTGGAAAGAAGAATATGCTCATTGGTTTATCAAGACAAAGAAGCCAGTGGTACCTATGATGTTCAAGAGGAGTTATAATATCAAAGGATATGCTGAGTCAATGAAGGAAATTATCTGTTGGATTTATGATGATCAACTCAAGTTGTTTGTGATCAAGAGGTATGATGGGAATCAGTACTTTGCAAAGAAACTGAGATCATTCAACACTCTGCCTGAATGTGAAGTGAAGGATTTGGCATGTCTGAGGTTGATTAATAGGAGTTAGGATATGGTTGCTGGCTGGGTTGGTAAGTTTGTGTGAAAGGAGGTAGTGAAGGAGAAAAAGTTTGAATTGTTAAAGTCTTAGAAGGGTAATCTAATTGAGGATACTGAGAGAGGATTGCGAGTAGATGGTAAGCCTTTGATAGAGATGAAGTACAAACCAATTCGGTGTCTGAAAGAGGTTCTGATGAAGACAATGCCTCAAGATGTGATGAATGACCTGAAATGGTGGTATATTGATTGCTAGACTGCTGAAGATGTGATGGAAGATCAAGATGAACAGGAGATCTTAAGGGTGTATGATCCTATGCACCTGGTTAACTTGTCACAAACTGATTTGCAGGTACTGAATGAAAAGAAGATCTTCTATATTCCTTTTTGGTAAGATGATGCGAAGAAATATCAAAGGGTGGTCTCAGTTTGTGTGAGACAAGGGGTGCATGCTTGAAGATGGAGTGTACGGCTTTTTGGAATACATGACGAGACGAAGCTATAAGAGAAATGAAGCTACTGCTAAGGGGGGGGGGGTCTGTTGGTCCATTGTGCCAGTAGTTCATTAGTCTTGAGTCTATCGTGTCTGTAATCGTTACTTTGTTTGTTGCGTTTTGGTGAACTTGTTAGTTTGTTCTTATGTGTTAGCGAACTTAGTAGTTGGCGAAGTTAGGGACAACTTCGCCTGGCCTGTTAGGCGAAGTTGTCGTGGTTTATATATACCTAACTTCCTCCGTTCAAAGTTAAGGTTTTGGTTAGTTTGTCTGGGACGACTAGGTTTATTGGTTGTTTGGTTTTGATATCTAATAACAAGTAAACCTTTGTTCTTGCGTGTTCTTTACGGCTCTCTCGTGTAAACACTCGTATCGTATACGTAGGGTATTCCGCACCCTCGTGTTACGAGATACTCCTGTGTAGATCCGGATGGGAACCTACAACGTGCAAGGTCAGCAGTCCTTCCCAATATTGCAACCTATTTCATAGCACATACGAGGTCCACAGTCCTCCCCGATGCTACCACAACACAATTACAGCACGTATAAGATTCGTAGTCCTTTCCTATGCTGGTTCCTATCTGAAGTACGTATAAGGCCCACAGTCCTTAACTACGTTCTCATCTATCATCTATAACACGTATAAGGACAGTCCTTAACTACGCCATCACATGCCAAGTATATGTCCAACAGAAGTCAGAGGGATTCACAGTCCTAACTTACTACATCAGACGTAGAACCCACATACCATTTTTGTACCTGCGTACACTTACTTTGCATATACAATAATAATATCGTAGCATAAAAACACTCTTGGCGTTCTTCACATCTTTCATTTAACAATCATACTCCTTGTCGATACGTGCAATATCCGAAGACCGTTCATGCCCCGACAAGCATTCATTCATTTCATACATCATCCATACATTACATATAACATTCATATCTTTATTTATAACCTGATAGTACACACAATATCCGAAGATCGTTCACGTACCGACAAACAGTCATTCATATCTATCACGTATATCATATATAGCATACACTTACCCCTTAAGGTAAGTGTATTAATTAATCACATCGAGTACGCACACAGCCCAGAAAACATAACAAAGAATAGGGTTAGAAACTCACCTGAACTCAGTTACATTCACCGTTAATAGTTAATCCTTTCGGGCATGGCTAACTGTATGACGATTACGCGTATTAATCACCTATCATTTTCCATATCGTTTATTTTGTCTAGTATAACCTTCAATGAACGGGGGTCCGAGGGCAGCACCCCTGGCAGCGGGGTTCTAGGGGCGGCATCTTCTAGCAGGGTCCAAGGGGCAGAGCCCCTGGCTGGGGTTAAGCTGCCAGATTGCTATAACGAGTTAAGCCTAATTCGTTATCTGAACATAGCCCGATTCATGGTCTAATTTGTTATCAGGACATGGCCTGATTCTTACATTAACTTAGCGAACTGGTGAGTAACGAATCACCTGATTCGTTATCTGATTCGTTATCCTAGTTCGTTATCTTAACATAGCGAATGATGAGAAACGAATCACCTGATTCTATATCTATATATAGCGAATTGGTGAGTAACGAGTCTCCTGATTCGTTATCTTAACAGCGAATGATGAGTAACGAATCACCTGATTCGTTATCTGAATATAGAGAATTGGTGAGTAACGAATCTCCCGATTCGTTATCTTAACATAGCGAATTGGTGAGTAGCGAATAACCTGATTCGTTTGTCATAACGAATTAGCATATGTTCTTATCCAGACTTGACTCAGGGTCAAAGTCAAAATTGTCAAGAACACCAAACAGTCAACATGTGTAGGATTTTCAATTAAATCCTCATTTCGTGATGAAATAACAGGAATCTGGTATCTATGGACTCGTAATACTAGCACCAACAAACCCTAACTATTCATTCATCCAAATATATCGTTCTACATGGTGCGATTTATACATATATATCTACGGCTTATTTACCCCCCGATTAACCTATCAAATGTTAACCAATTTCAGTAAGATTTGTTGTGTTGGATTCATTTTTTATCATTCACATACAGATATAAGATTTCCCGAACAAATTCGAACCTATAGGAACGATTTCTAATTATAAATGTACCTTAAACGAGTCGATCCACGAACACGATATATTATTGATGTTGTTTTGGTTCATCACCACGTTCTAGCACCAACAAGCTCGGGTTTTCACCTTCGGATCTTGACTCGGGATGTAGGGTGATGTTTGTGTGTGTTTTTCAAGGTGTAGAGATGGATAAAAATGGAAAGGTTTAGGGTTTAAGGGGTATTAATACTCCCTTAAGTCCATGGACCTTAGGCCCATCTTTCCTTTTTGGTCCATATTTAATTCCATCTAATTATCCTATTCCACCTATCTTTAATCTTTTATTATTTCCCTACTAAATCAAGTAAACTTTTCCATCATGAACAAATAATATATTAATTATTATTCTTGAAAATTTCGGGATGTTACATTTAATAAAGGGTTCGGGTTTGTAAAAGTAGGATTTTTGGATGAAAAGGTTAAAAACAATCTAAAAAATTGTTATTTAACTTAAAAATGATTTTATTTAGTTTATAATAATTTATAAATCTATACTTGATTTATAAAAAATATTAAAATAATTTGTAACATAAAATATAAACTGGATCTGCAGTGACCCGGGTTTGAAACCAGGTCTTCACGACCACAGTGAACATACACAACCACTGGACCAATCAATTTGGTTGTTAAAAGATGGAAAATATAATTTAAAAACACATCCTCATGTTCATCTTCATCCTCACAAAACCCTAGATTCAATTCTTCAAATCCGATCCATGGTTGTTAAATTAAAGTTAGGGGTTTTGTTATACGCTTGAAACTAATACGTTTTCATATAACAATTACCTTTAAAGTTCTCGGAATGACTACGAACTAGACTCGGCCAGAGTTAAACTTGATGAACGGATTGAAGGTGGTGGATACTCTGTTTTTGTATTGTAAGATTTGTGGAACATTTGGACGATGATTAGGGTTCTTTTTATAGTGTTAATTGTGTCGTTTAATGTTTAATTAGTATTATTAAAACCTTGATTATAATCCGAACGGTTTGTTTGTTTAATACGAGTTAATTGGTTCATAAATGGTGAATTAAATTACATAATAATGTTTAGGAGTTGTGGAGACGTCGTTTGGGCTAATTAACGGATCAAAATGACGTTTTAAGCAAGTTATACTACCTCGTCGGCGCCGTAATCCGGTGGTTGGAAAAGCCAACGGAAAACCGTGAAGGAGAAGGGGGAAAGGGGGGGGGGCTGAGTGAATTATAATACATTTTTTTATTATTTAAATTTAAAGTTACATGTTTAACCCTACACTTTATAAATATAAAAAAACTAGTTTTAAAGTTTATTTATTCTTTAACCCTTGAACTTTATAAATATACTAAACTTGATAAAACTTTTTATACTTTAATACTTTTGATTTGTTTAAGTTTTATACCCGATAGTGTAGAGATTGATTATTTTATAAACTTTTAAGGCTCGAAGATTCATTAATCGAACAATACGAATAGAAAATGAACGGAAACAATACTTTAATCATAGTAATTGATATAAATCAATAATCTTTCAAATACAAATATATTGAAACTACTAAACGGGTCGGTTTAACAAATTCAAATACAAGTACGAATATGAAAAATTGACAAATGTCACAGTATTAAGTTGCATGCAAGGGAGGAACAATGTATGACTAACAACGTGTTTGATCAAGTTAGTAGTGAATTTGTACGATTTACATCAGTGATCAAGTTTATTGACTTATAAAGGTGCGCTCTTAAAGAATTTTAATATTCATGTTTAAATACACATATGATAAACTGCATAAAGACTCACAGTGTCCAGAAACTTGACGCATCCCATCAATACAGGATTTGATGACATAAGACCATACACCATTAAGGTGTTAACCATTAACTAGAAGCTTTTATTTAGAATTTTTGATTTTTTGGTGACCAAACAGACGTAAGGCTTGAGTATGACAGGCTATTACATTTTTGCCTTCATTACCAAGACTTTTGGAAGAGACTAACACCTCTTTCAATATGACAAGTTTTATGTTTATATCACATACTTTACCCTAGTTGTTTGTTTAAGACCTACCAATGCACCAAAGCAATTAAGCACTTAGTCTTTTAAGCCTATTTTTATACTGAAACTTCTGAATAAAATGATCAATGTACTATTATATTCTTTTTTTGCTTTAAAACTCATTTTTGAGAAGCATAATTTTTGAATGTTTTTGGATTTTATCTGTACAAACAAAAAACATAATATTTTTGTATATTCTCATTTTCTCCCTCTTAAACACCAAAATATTTAAGAAAGAAATTACCTGGGGCGGCTCTAGAGGTGTGCGAGCCGCACCCTCGTCCTGGGCACGATTTCGATAGAGGTTACAAAACTTTTATAACATATATTAGTTTTATTAAACATTAATAAGTGAAATTGGGCAAATGGCTTGTGATATAATTAGGAAAAGAGAAGGAAAAAAGACTAAACAAAGAAAAAGAAGCATTGCCGGAAATTGTTCGGTGGGTTTTGAAGTTGCAGCTAGAAGTTGCAGGAGACAAGAAGAGTAACATTATTATATTATTACTTTGTACTACACTTTTCCAAAATTGACCTTTTCCTCTTTTTTTGTTTTTTTTCTTTTTTATATAATCAAAGTTAAATTAATTTATCAATTATAACTTGAGTTAGTGTGTGATTACAATCCATAATTCATCATAAAATTATTTGATTTTGTTTTACAATCATTTGGCCAATTTTTTTTATTCATACTCCATTTAGTAAAGTTCAGGTAGGTTATTGTGCACAAACCAAAATCTATTTGGTAAAGAATGCTATGATATTTTTACGAATACCTGGTTAGGCTTTAGCTACTAATGTACTTGATTTAATTACTATATTTTTTCTATATTTATTGGTATAACTTTATATTCGTTTTAAAATATTAGTTTATATATTCGTTACTCATTAGGGCATATGGGCCTTTTTATTTTAGCTTGGCCAAGGTACATAGATTCTTGGAGACGCCCCTGGAAATTACAAAATAAAACTATAGAAACAGAAATAAAAATGATTATACGGGCTTAGGGATAACAACAAGAGATATTAAACCATTTAAACCAAGAAAAAAATTTAAATCTTGTTTTATCAAATGCTTTGGTAAAAATGTCTGTCTTTTGGTGATCTGTGTTATATGTCAATTAGTTTCTTTTCATAGCAGTCACAGAAAAAATGATAACGAATCTAGATATGTTCCGTTTTAGGGTGTTGCACAGGGTTTTATTTTATACATATGGAAGCAGAGTTATCAATAAAGATGAGAGTAGTAAGAAACATCAAACCATAATCCCGCAAGTGTTGCTGGATCCATAAAACCTGTGAACAGCAACTCGAGGCTGCCACGTATTCGGCTTCTGCAGTTGATGTGGAGATTGTTGTCTGCTTCTTACACTGCTAGGAAACAAGCTGGTTTCCTGAAAAATGACAACCCACTGTTGTAAACTTGATGTTTATCTTGCATCCTCCATAGTCTGAATAAGAAAAAGCGGTAAGATCAAAACTATCATCCCTGGGATACCATAGCCCGATGTCATGATTACCCTCATATAGGAAAAAATACGCTTCACGGCCGCTAGATGAGTCACTCAGTGACTCGCTTGATACCTGGAACATAAACAAACAACAAGCATTATATCAAGATGCGATACTTTTAAGCATATTAAAGAACCAATCATAGCGCGGCATAGAGTCAGATCAACGGTTTCCTCCATTTTTTTCGGTGACAAATTGTGACCCACGGGAAGAGGAATACAAGGGACTTTTCCGGTAATTATCATGAATCGGCTCAAGACATCGTTCACGTGTTTCGTCTGATGAATAAAGATTCCAGTTTCAGACTGTTGCACCTACAACCCTAAAAAGAAACTTATTTCCCCCATTGAGCTTATCTCAAACTTCGTCTGCATTGACTTCTCGAAATCCTTACATAACTTTTCGTTTGTTAAGACATATATAATGTTATCGACATAAATGTGGATAAGGAGTAGTTCTTATCTGACAGTCTTGTGAAAAAGGGTACAATTCACAGTTCCTCATTTGAAGCCACTATCAGTAAAATGGTCAGCAAGCGTGTTGTAGCAAGCTCTCTGGGCTTGGTGTAGACCATATAGAGCCTTGTTTAATCGGAAAACATGGTCGGGATAGTATGGATCTTCAAAACCATGAGGCTGCTTCACAAACATCTCTTCTTGAAGTTCCCCGTTAAGAAACCCACTCTTAACGTCTATATGATATACTTTAAGATTCTTGAAGGCAACATAGGCAAGAAATATACGTATAGCCTCCAATATTGCAACCGGAGCATATACTTAGGTGTAATCTATGCCTTCTTGCTGATGAAACCCTTGCACAACTAGTCGTGCTTTGTTTCTCACAATGACCCCACAGATTTCTTTCTTACACTTAAATACCTAGTTTGTCAGGATAAGCTTCCAAACACGTTCAGGCTTATCAATGAGATCCCATAGACCCAGTTGCACAAATTAATGCAACTCCTATTGCATTGCTTTAACCCATGAAGAATCTTGAAGTGCCATTGGGACACTCGTAGGCTCAACTTGAGATAAGAAACAAGTGTATCGGGCGATACTCATGATTCCCGAAGTATGCAAATCAACATAAGCACATAATACATTATCTTCACTAACATTAGAAATTTGATGTTGTTGAAACATGTTATGAGCCAAAATCTAGCCGCTAACACGATACATCAATTAGAATAAACACGAGACAAACATGTAAATGATGAATACGCTAATGGTGGAACACATTATGGATGGATAACTTATGTCTAGAGAGAATCCGACATGGTAACGAGACCTTGAATAATTTAGCTCGGATCTCTAGTGTACAATGAACAGGAGCTGCCTATATATAGGCGATAATCTCCCATTCATTAAGTTAACCTCATTCATTATGTCTCCGTAACGAATGGGTAATACCTTAACAGATAATCCATCATTCATTATATTACATAACGAATAGGCCTCTAATAGCTATACAATCTGCAGCGAATGGGATTATAACTTAACGAATGAGCATACATTTGTTATGTTTCCATAAAGAATGAGCTAATAACATAACGAATAGCCTAGTCTATAACTAATGGACCCATTCACTATACAATTCATAGAGAATGGCCATATTACATTAAACGTAAAGACTAGTATATCAATAACTTATTCGATTGGCTATGAACACCAAATCATGCACTTACATATGTCGTGTACGAACACCTACATCAAGATCACCAATAATGTTGTCTTAAGGATGATACGTGTTAATCCGAAGAGTCAGATTTTCAGGAACAACAACATGATCACTTAAATTAGTAAGATTTTCTTCAGCTGCTACATCCTTTACAGTATGAGACGATTCCCCAGGAAGTTCCTCAATTACTTCTGGATTCTTAGCAAATGGAGCAGAAGAAGAATATTCAAAATGACCATCATCCGAAGATACACAAACAACATAAGATGTTTCAGGATGATCATGGTTAGAAATATCATCATAATTAGAAGATCTTGATATGGAAAACAATTGTTCATCCAAATAAGCACGCACCAAGTCTTCATTTGGTACTTCAACCGAGGGAGTATGTGATTTAAATAGTTTTTCATAGCCAAACATTCAATCAGGACCCTTACCGGCAGGTGGTGTAGTATAGCTTTGACAATCTACAAGGTACCATTCTTCTACACAAGTCGAAGAAAAATTAAAGACTCGTTTCTTAGGCGACGTATAGACTAGAAAATAACCTTCAATAGATTTCTCATCAAATTTACCCGCATCACGTTTCAACATCGTGCAAGGACACCCAAATGGTTCAAGAAACTTTAAATTAGGTTTGCGGTTGTTAAGAATCTCATAACTCGTCTTTTGAAGGTTCTTAACCATCAGAACACGATTGATCATATAACAAGCAGTGTTCACAGCTTCGTTCCAGAATTGAAAATGAAGCTTTGAATTTGCTAGCATCGTTCTTGCGGCTTTAATCAATGTTCCACAGAAGTTGAAGATGATAGTTTAGTACTCACATTAAGTACATATATATCATTCGATCTAGAAGATCACATAACAACCATGTATTCAGGAATGACATAACCTGGTTTGAGTATTATGAACTCCTTGTCGGTGAATACGGTGGTGTACTTTTTATCACATATTTGAGATACACTCAATAAGCTGTGATCCACTTTATCATAATAATTTACTTTCTCAAATGTGATACTTCCATTTAAACATCTCCTACTTTGGTTATCATACAACCTTGATTCCTTGAAAAAGTCACATAACCCCTTGAATATTTTTGACATTTGTTAGAAGGTTAAGATTGTCGGTAATGTGTCGAGAGCATCCTCTATCCATGATCCATTTGTCTTCAGATATAGTCTTGGATGAGCTCTGCACAATCAAGAAACATGATTAGACCAAAAAGGCAGCCCAAGCCTCAGTCTTGGATACATCTTTCTTTTTATTTTGAATTTTAATCTCATCAGACCCCAATTGTGATTTATGCACCTGAGAATATGTCACAGGTTCCTTTGATATTCGTCTAATATATGCATCTTTGATCACATTTGTGTCATAGTTCTTGCAAATTGGTTGTGTGGGTACAAACAATTTGTTCTTGCAAAAATTAATAGGTTTAACAAAGTTTACTTGTTGTTTCAAAATTTGTATAATGGCTGGTTAGGTTGATAATTTGGATCTTGCAAAAGCATGTTCAAGGTCATTTAGACTTGAGGTTTCATTGTTAAAGACACTCTCAATCAACCCTGGCTTGATCAAATGTAGTGGAATATCTTTCTCATTGAAGACCTTGTTAACACCTTTTAATTTAAACACTCGAAAAGTGTTTTCTTTACCAATCGAATGATTAATGAACCTCATCAAATCCTCATCAGAAATGAGAGAGCTTGATTGAGCTTGATATGATTCAATTCATATCGATATACATTAACAGATCTAGTTCTTGATATGTATTAGGTGATTAACGAACGAAGTGTGTGTGTGAGAAGTGATTAGGGCAGCGTAACGACTCACAGAGAATAATTATCAACACTTGTTAAATTATGAATCAGGAACAATCTATATATAGAGGATGAAGTCAATTCATTACACAGTCCGTAACGAATGGGAATCATTCGTCTTCATTTCTAACAAAACATAAAAAGTATAGCGAATGACTCATTCGATGTACCTCATTCGTCAACATTCCATGACCAATGGTAACATATTAATAACGATTTGGTCCGTTCGTTAAACATCCTTAAAGAATGGGCGTAAATATAACGTATGAGTTCATTCGCTAAACATCCTTAACGAATGAACACATATTACATAAAGAAAAGATAAATGAAAAAACCAAACTACCCTTTACATTAATATAAAAAAATTACAATTAATTACAAAGACCGAGATGACAAAAACGGTGTACTAACAAACTCTCCCTCGTCTCATGCTCTTAGTCCTTAACTCAATTACAAAAGAAATCAATTTTATAATCAAAATCAAGGTAAAATATGAACCATAAATCAAACCAAAGTATATGAGGATGAAGTAGATACTACAAACACTTGGAATATACTTCAAAAATTGTCTGCAATTATCTCTTGCTTCCTCCTTTGAATCTGCCGATCGGACCTCACCACAAAGATTAGGATTTTTTCTTTTTTTTTTCCTTTTGTGATGTTGCTACTGATTTCTGCCAGAATAGGGTTGTAGGGTTTTTTTTCTTTGTGTTATAATATAATAACCATGCGTGGGCTTCACAAAATGGATATGGGCGAGGCTTTAATTTGGTTCTTCAAGAATAGTGCGTACAAGGCCTCTAAGTGTCTTGAAAAGCTCGGTTTCTTTCTCTTTATACCCGTAACCTACAAAATAAATATTCATGAAAGATCATACTAAAAAAAGTTAAAAGCATTATATATTAGATAAATAAGCGATTAAAACAATGATAAATAACGCGCAAAACTAATGTGTTTCACAACACATCAAATATTCCCACTCTTAAGACTTTTTCGACACTGAAAAAGAAGTAAGCATAGGATCATACTGATAGATAGTAGCAACTAAACTCTTGATTATTTTAATATTTAAAAACATGTTCAAAACATTAACCATGATTGCCATTATGTTGGTCCACTTTAAACCCATGCTCTTTCCATATACAACAAGACAAATAACATGTGATAGTTTTTTCAAGTTTATATGAACTAGTGAGAACCAAACTTAATAATAATAATTTTATTTCTTTTCTTTTTCTTTATTTTTATTTGATTCGGGTTACCGACATGAAACCACCCCAAGTTGACTTAAACCTCATATCTAACTAATCAAAACATAATGCAACATTTAAGCAAATCTTAAACGATCAAGGATATTGTTTATCCACCTAAATTTAAGCATTAAGGTCTACTAGGCACCCACTTAGATACTCAATTGCAATTTAGAGCTAACTAGTTAGTGTTCCCTACTACATGCCATACCCCCGTTATCAAGTAACACTCCAGGTTCATGGCGTGAGCCTTGTGGTCCGTTTATCTGTCAGTATACATATGACGTGAGCCTTGTGGTCCGTTTCTTAATGGTAATAGGTTGCGATCAAGGAGACCTCATATGGCTAACATCGTGGTTTGATCAAGTAAGTAATGTAATTGTACATTAAAGCACGAGTGATCAAGTTTTATGACTTGTGAATTGGCAATAAATTGCGGGTTGGCTATTTTTAGCTTATTTAAATATTCACAAATCCACTTAGACGATGTGAATACCCAGATAATATACCGTATATTGACCCGTAGTCTCCGTACCCTAGAGCATCCCATAAATATATGATTTAAGGTTATAAAACCATACTCCTATGAAGTTTCTACCACTAAAACTAGAAGTATGTGTTCTATGTTTATATCATGGGATGACTAGTATACCCTAACGTTAAACCTACCCAAGCATCGTATTTCCTTATTCATTTTTTCATAAAGATTTAGAAATAAGTTAAAAATGAGGCTTGAGTATGGCCGAGGCTTCCATCCCGAAATTATTTTAACGCATCCCACTAAAGTTCAAGTAAATTAATATTTAATTATACTCAAATATGTACTGTCTATACCAACTAAAGAGTTGATCATACCGACACATTCCAAATTATATACTATGATTATAGAAACTCATTTTTATTTTAAAAATTCAAGAGTGATAATGATCGGTAGTTAATATCATTTCCTGTTTAATGCAAAAAGAAGTTTAAAAACAAGGGAAAAAAACCTTTCAAACATTGTTTTTGGATTTTTTTTTGGAACATTTTATTTCTCTTTTTTCGTTTATTTTATTTATAAGTTTTTTTTATTTTTATAAATATATTTTTTATATAATATATTTCTACTACTATGTAAAATAAACTCCCATCTTCACACTTGAACGACGAATTGTCCTCGATGAGCATTAGGAAAAGAAAGAAAAATTAAAAATAAAAACTAAAATTACAAGAATAAAACAAAGAACGGGTTACTCCCCTAGTTTTTAATGCAGAATCTTCACCAGTTGTATATCAACCAAACAACCGTATAGCATTTCATTCGTGACCGCAACCTCGGGAGAACAAGTTCCTAAACGCCATTAGAGCTACCATGCGCATAGTATAACCTGTGATAACTCAAACTCGTTCGCATGTAGCGGTGTACAAAACAGAAAACAAAAACAAAAACATAAGAAATAAACATATTTTTTTGTGTTTTTTTTTATATTTTTTTTGTAAATAAAAATATATTCCTGAAATCGACCGATTCGAATGAAGATTGACTACAAGCGGTTTAAGTTAGGAACATATAAACAAAGATAACATAAATAAAATAGATAACAAAAAATCATAATACACACTCTACAATTCGGGCTGTTTCCCGTGTGATGCATCCAACACGTCTACGCCTTGGTGAGTTAGTCAACGTAGAACACCTCGGTTGTCTGATCAGCAAGTTGCTCGCTTATGTAGTGCTTCAACATATGACCATTCACTATAAATTTCCCGCTCTTATTTTGTATCTCAATGGTGCCATAGAGGGATACCTCAGGAACTATGAACGGTCCAGACCATCGGAATTTTAGTTTTAGCAGGAATAACCTTAACCGAGAATTGTACAATAAGACCAGATCCTCACACTTGAAATGCTTATTACCCTTCAACTTCCTATCATGCAGTTCCTTTTTCCTCTACTTTTATCAATAAGAATGCGCGTGATCCCTCAACTCCTCTAACTCATGCAACTGGTGGAAACGAGTGCCATCCGTGGAAGATAGATCAAGATTTACCTTTTGAAGGGCCCATGAAGCACCATGTTCCAACTCGATAGGTAGATGAAATTCCTTACCATAAATCATCTGAAACGGCGTGGAACCGGTCGGAGTCTTGTAGGCTGTACGGAAGGCCCACAAAGTATCATCCAATTTGTCGGACCAATCCCGACGATTCGAACTAACAGATTTCTCAAGAATACATTTGATTCCCTGATTGCTCACTTCCACCTACCCACTAGGCTGTAGGTGGCATGTGGTCGTAAGCCGATGGGTGAGTACCTCGATCACTAATCAAGGCTTTTGGAACACCAAACAGAGCAAAAATACTTTTAAGAAATCAAACTAAAACTCAGGTATCTTTCGTGGGGTAAAGCCTTGGCCTCAACCCATTTCAAAACATAATCAACAGTCATGAGTATGTATTTGTTCCCCTGTGAAGATAGGAACGGTCCCATGAAATCAATGCCCCAAATATTGAAAACTTCACAAACCTGAATAGCATTTTGGGGCATTTCGGTTCGCGACGAATGTTGCCAACACACTGATAATGATCACAACTCCTCACAAACGCGTGCACGTCCTTAAAATTCGAAGGCCAATAAAAACCAGAATCAAATACCTTCTTCGCAGTCAAACTCGCACTGTGGTGACCTATTGTCGGTCCCACATGACAATGGCTCGAAATATGCCATCCCACCTTAGCATATCCACACATCCTAATTAACTTATCAGCACCGATATGGAAAATATACGAGTCGTCCCAAAGGTAAAACTTAACATCAAAAAATATTTTCTTCTTTTGCGGGTAAGACATCTTCGAGAGGCACGCGTCTGCTAGATAGTTCGCGAAGTCAGCGAACCATGGAAAACCATCATCCCGGGCTGTTATAAACATGAGAATCTCTGTCGGAAAATGGTCATTGATCTTGACCACCCAGGTCTCCTAACTCCGCTCCCTCGACATATGAAAGATGATCGACCGCCACATTCTCGGCCTCCTTTTTGTCATGGATCTCAATATCATCTTGCTTACTGAAGATATATCAAATAGAATCATGGTCCGTGTACATGATCGTTTTGGACAGAACCAAATAGGACCTATACTTATCGAATACAAACATAACCGCTAACAACTCTTTCTCAGAGGTGGTGTAACTCTCTTGCGTACCGTTTAAGGTCCGGCTAGCATAGTAAAATTGGATGGAAGTGTTTGTCCTTCCGCTGTCTAAGAACTGCTCCGACTGTGAAGTCGCTCACATCAAACACCGGCTCAAAAGGTAATGACCAGTCGGGAGCAATCATGATTGCGGCGTTAAAGAGTTTCTCCTTTAAAAGATCAAATGCCTCGACACTCTGTTTAGAAAACACAAATGGGGAATCCTTCTCCAGAAGTTTGGTCATGGGTCTCATGATTTTTTAAAATTTATTGATGAAGAGATGGTAGAACCCGACATGACCCAAAAAGCTTTGAATAGATCTCATGGAAGTGGGTGGGGAAGACAAGAAATGTTATCGATCTTCGCTCAATCAACCTCAATCCCCGCACTCGAGATTCGATGCCCCAAGACAATGCCCTCCCGCACCATGGAATGACACTTCTCTTATATAAGGACAAGCTTGGTGTCGACACAGCGAGCCATCATTATCTCTAGGTTAGCAAGACAATGATCAAAGGAACTCCCAAATACTGAAAATTCATCCATGAAAACCTCCATCGAGTCCTCGATCATGTCGTGAAAGATAGCCACCACGAACCTCTAAAATATGGCTGGAGCATTACACAACCTGAATGGCATACGTTTATAGGAAAACGTTCCATTGAGACAGCTAAAAGTTCTTTTCTCCTTGTCCTCGGGAGCTATCGGGATCTGAAAATACTCGGAAAAATCATCTAGAAAGTAGTAGTACTACTGACCCGCCAAACGCTCCAACATCTGGTCAATGAATGGTAAAGGAAAGTGGTCATTCCCGGTGGCATCATTCAGTCTACGGTAGTCGACGCGGACTCTCCAACCAGTCATAGTTAGAGTGGAATGAGCTCGTTCTTCTCATTGGTGACGACAGTCATGAGACCCTTTTTAGGAACCACTTGAACTGGACTAACCCAAGCGTTTTCAGAATTGGTGAAGATGATCCCCGCATCAAGGAGTTTAATAATATCCTTCTTCACAACCTCCTACATCTTTGGATTAAGCTGCCTCTACGGCTGAACAACTGTTTTGAAATTATCCTCCATGAGGATTCTATGAGTGCAAAACGAAGGGTATATACCCTTGATGTCGATAATCTTCAATGCAATAGCCTCCTTGTGCTCTCTCAGCACCTTTAACAACTTCTTCTTCTCGATCTCCGTTAAAGCATATTCGATGATTACCGGCAGCTTCCTCTCTTCATCCAAAAACGCATATTCAAGATGAGTAGGCAGATCCTTTAGCTCTAAGGAAGAAGGAGGACTCTCGACGGACGTTTGGTTAATCAGGTCAACTCACACAATCACAGCAGACATGCCAAATTCAGGGCTATGTGACTCGGTGTCGTTATCCAATGAATGAATAGTCACAGAGACTATCTCAATCTCCGGAATCTCCTTATCGAGAATCTAGGTGTCGGAGGAAGATCATCCACAGATTTCACTGAAAAACTCCCTAACATTTGCCATGATGGTATCGACGAAGTACAAGGAGTCATCAGCAGACTTGGGGTGCTTGAGCGACTGTCGAACATCAAAGGTGACATTCTCGTCCCCAACTCTCAGAATCAGCATAACCTCGCAGTCATCGATCAACGCCTGTGCAGTGGCAAGGATAGATCGGCCTAAGATAAACGGGACGCTATCATCATCTTTCATGTCCAAGATGACAAAGTCCACCGGGAAAATGAACTTGTCAACACGAGCGAGCATGTCCTCGACCACACCTCGAGGGTATTTCACAAAACGATCAGCAAGTTGAATACTCATCCTGGTAGGCCTCGGCTCACCTAGACCAAATTTGTTGTACACGGAATACGACATAAAATTAATATTGACTAGAAGATCGGCCAATGCATGAATCACCGTATCGTTACTCAAGATGCATGGAATCGTGAAACTCTCAGGATCAGACATCTTTTCTGTAAACTTTCTCTGCAAGAGTGCAGAGCAATTAGCACTCAGCGGTATGGAAGAAACCTCGGCTACCTTCTCCTTATTTGAAAGAATATCCTTAAGGAAATTTGCATGTTTGTGCATTCGAGTGAGTGCCTCAAGGAACGGAATGTTAACGTGAAGTTGTTTTAAAGGATCAAGGAATTTGGAGTTCAGCTTCTCGTCTCTATCCCTGCGGACTCTCCCTGGATATGGAATTTTGGTTTATAGACTCTCGTTGGTGTGTTGGATGATTGCAGTTTCTTGGCCTGTTCTTTACTTACTGGGTTGCGACTCTGATGCCTTGGCCGGCGGAGACTCCATCTGAATTTTCTTATCCACTTGCTCCTCTGCATCGACCACAGGCTCTTTGACTCCTCCTTCTCCAGTCTCCTCCTAAATCACGGGCTTATCATGTGACTCGGCACCGCTCCTTGTTGTCAGAGCCTTCACGAACCCCTTCAGGTTTTGCTCGGTATTGCTAGGAAGTTTACCCGGTGGCCTCTCATTTAATCGACTGGCAATCTTTCCCATCTGCCGCTCAAGATTTTGAATTGACGCACCCTAATTTATCATGAATGAATCGTGCTCACAGAGTTTCTGTTAGGTCTCTTTGTGACAGGAATCCTCCCGTGTCATGAGCTGTGATAACATTTGCTTCTGCTGCGCTATCATCTCCTCTAAAGAGGCTTTTTCTCTTCACCACTTCTCCTTCACCGGAATCCTAGAATAGATTCTGACGTTGCTGGAAGCCAGACGTATTTGCGTTCCTCAAGTTGGAATTTTGATTATTTCTCCACCCCGGGTTGTATGAATTAAACGAGTTTTGATTTCGGTTTGGATTACTCATGAAGTCAACTGCCTCCTCGTGGAAACCTACGAGGCACTGGGTGGTATCATGCCCCCCTCTACAAATCTCGCACAGCTGATTCTTCACTTGCAAGTCCCTCACAACCTTCGCTAAATCCTCAACATGTGTCGTAAGTGCGGTGTTCGTGTTGACAGAATGCATGTCGCGTGATATGGCGTCGACTGTGTTGGTATTCTTGGCGGGTGGTTGCTACTATCCACTCATGGCTAACCCTTTGAAAAGGGCTATGAACTCATCGGTATCCTTCGTCGTCAACAAGTTACCTCCCGCAGCTGTGTCTAACATCATATGCGTCGCGTATGTCACGCAGTTATAGAATTTCTCAACAACTGCCTAGTCTTGCAAACTATGGTTTGGACATAAAGCTAGCAGATTTTTAAATCTCTCCCATGCCTCGTAGAAGGTCTCGGTGTCCTCCATCTAGAAAGAATTAATCTGGTTTCGCAAATGAGCGACCTTAGCTGGAGGATCTTATTTTTTGACGTATTGGGCTTGCATGGCATCCTATATAGCTATGGACCTCTTTGGGAGGGATTCAAGCCACAAGCTCGCATGATCAAAGGGAGAGAATGGAAAGACACGAAGCTTGTTAGCATCCTCAAAAACGCTGGTGAGATTTAATGTGTCGCACATATGAGTAATCTGAGTGAGATGAGAGTGCGGGTTTTGTGGAGCAACCCGTGAAATTTCACAGTGTGTGAAATGGTGTTTAGAATATTTGAGGGAATATGCCAATTAGTGTTTACCGTGATGGATGGTGGAGTGATGCATCAGCATTGGCCGGATGGGCCCGGTCTGCAACTGTCCTCCTTGGTGGTGGTGCATGTGCCATATCCTTATCCCTAACGATGAATTCAGAAAGAGGGGGAGAAGATATATTACCCACAGAAGAAGAAGAACTTATTGGGGGACCAATATGAAGTCTCTCACGTAACTCTCTCTCTGGTTCAGAAAATCCTTCAGTTTCAGGTGGTCCTAGGGATCGAGTGTTTCGCATATAACTATTAAAATCAACAAAAGAAATTAAAATTAGCTAAACTACTTTAACTACTAAGCAAAGAAAAAATACAAGTAGGAAATAAGGTTGGTCCTAACTTGAGTCGTTCTCAATACGCTTCAAACCGTTTCCCCGACAACGGCGCTAAAAACTTGATGTGTGCCTAATTCGAATCTATATATAGTAAGCTTTATCTTCAATACGGATTATCCTAATTAATAAAACCACACACAACCGGAAAGCATACCGATCGTAAGTAGTATAGAAGTAAGAAGTCCGAGTATAGAACACAAGGTCACGTGAAAACGCTTTTGATTATTAAACCCTAAACAAGACCTTCCTAAGAAAAATATTTTGATTAAAATTATTATTAAAAACTACTTGACCTAATTTAATTTAAACTACCTTAACTAATTAAACTTACCTAAGTGGACTGACTGACAAAACTTACAAAACTTGGAACACTTAACAACCCTTAACTGATACGATGGAGAAAACATCTACCTAGGTAACAATCAAATTGATGGATCAACAAAAAACTAGATTGAATGATCTCATGAAAAAGGTATCTAAAGATGACACAACTAAGGCTCGCTCAAGCTAGCTAGATCACCTCTCGGTCTCACTAACAAACCGTAACTACACTTAATTGATTAGAAAAACAAACCGGGAAACGATTACTAAGGTGTTCTATTGTCGTCTCTCCTCATGGACTCACTGACACTCAACCCTAATGGATATTAATAATACACAACCAAGGATAGATTGACAATTCAATTTAACACAAATTAGACCAACTAGTTGCTCAAAAACCCAAACCCGACAAGAACCAAACTTGCTCTCGCGCAATCCTAATCGTAGCATGCAAAGGCTATGAGACAAACCTAACTTCTTATCACCTATCGGTCTCTAAGAAGGTGAATACCCACTGATATTTACCAAATAACTCCCTAAACAAAACCCTACGGTTGTACATACCGCAAACAAACCCTAAACACAAAGTCTAGAATCAAACATGCAAAAAACAATTAAAACACAATCAAACAATCAATTAAATCATGAGGTTTATGAGTAGAATTAATAAAAATACCCAGCAACTAAACACAACCTAATTCATATATAAATCAAACTTTACAATAGAAATTCAAATCTTTTGATCAAAAAATCCATAATACTCATCAAACATGAACAATTATCATCAAACCTAGGTAGAACTAACAAGATTAGCCAAACATATTAAATGGACAGCAGCATATACTTATAAAAAGATTCATATTACTCATCCAAATCATAAGTAAACTCAATCCACAATCAAGCATAATCAAGCACAACTTAATCCTTAACTCAATTGCAAAAGAAATCAATTCTATGATAACAAAACAAGATAAAATATGAACCATAACTCAAACCAAAGTATATGAGGGTGAAGTATATTATTCTTGGCTGTCCTTGGATGCTTAAACACTTGGAATATACTTCAAAACTTGGCTGCAATCTTCTTTTTCCTCCTCCTTTGAATCTGCCGATCTTACCTCACTACAAGGTTTAGGGTTTTTTCTTTTTCTATTTTTGTGATGCGGCTGTTGATTTCGGCTAGAATAGGGCTGTAGGGTTTTTTTTTCTTTTTGTTATAATATAATAACCATGCATGACTTCACAAAATGGATACAGGACGGACTTTAACTTGGTTCTTCAAGAATAGTGCATAAAAGACCTCTAAGTGCCTTGAAAAGCTAGGTTTCTTTCTCTTTATACCCGTAACCTACAAAATACATATTCGTGTAAGATCATACTAAAAATAGTTAAAAACATTAAATATTAGATAAATACGCGATTAAAACAATGAAAATTAGCATGGAAAACTAGTTTGGTTCACAACACATCATCATTCAACATCAGGAAAGCGGAAGCGATTGTGATGTAACGAATGGTGACATTCGTTATCATTTGTCATTGCAAATGACCTACATTCGTTAGCATTGATGATAGCACATGGGTTCCATTCCTTACAACAAAGTAACAAATGGGGTATTAAATAACAAAGTAAAAATGACTTTTCTTTTTAACTTTCCAAGGATTAAATAAGCATCGAAACCCATGTTTTGATGATCTTTACCCTACAACTTTTACCTCTCAGGGTAAAAATCAATACCTTAACGTGTTTTACGTGAAAAACACATAAGCTAAAAGAATTAACTTAAAAACAATTAACTTAAAAAGTAGGAAAATCTTTTTGTATTTTCTTTTTTTAATTTTACCCCGTAGCTCAAAATTTGAAAATAAAGCAGAAAACAAAGTATTTTTGGATTTTGAATATTTTCGAGCTAAAACAAATATAGAATTAAGAGAAGTATGAAATCTATTCTACGAAAGCAATACATGTTTTGGTGAGTTGAGCAGAGAATAATATTTATCAAATCGCCCTTCCACCGTTTTTTTATATTTCAGCGTTATTATGACCGGTGTTAAGTCAGTCAATGGTATTGTTATCCACTTAAACTTTAACAACAAATGTTTCTGATATTGTCAGTGATATAATTAGATTTGTTCAATTAAGTACGAATCATAAGTGGCCCATCTTTAGACACAATTGAAATATCTCGTATGATGAAGCTTATCATGTATGTCTTTTTCCTTACTGAAAATGATTAGCTGTGACTCATGCAAAAATAACAAGTAGAAAATGAAGAAGAAGGTTAAAATTTTCCCTTAAGATCGGTATTACTACACGCAGATAAGGTTCCATTTTAACAAAATAAAAAGATAAAATAAGTTGAAATTGTATAGGCCTTAACCTCCAGTTTGATACATTGCTTTATAGTATACGCGGAGAAGGTCCAAGGATTGTACAAAACACCAAGAAAATAAAGCAGAATACTTAGGCCTTAACTCTCATATCAGTATTCATAAACGCGTAGAGAGTCCAAGACTTAAGCAAAATTAAAGAAAATAATAACGTTGATTTTCTGTGCAAAATGAAAAGAAAAACAAGTTGAATTTCTTAGCAAAATGAACATATGCATACACAACAATCTATAAAACATTTTGTGACTTAAAACATATATTAGCCATGCTAAAAGAAGTTAATCCACCATATCCAGCAAGCGTTTATGTTTATATCACTTACTTTTTCTTACTTGCTTGTATTAAAGCCTACCAATGCACTAATACTGTTAAGCACACAGTCTTTTAAGCTTATTTCTTACTGGATTTGGGACAAGATGACGAATGTAATTTCATCTTCTCTTTTTTTGCTTCAAAACTCATTTTTGAGGAGCACAACTTTTTAATGTTTTAGTATTTTTTAATGTTTGAATGTTTTTGGTTTATATCTGTACAAACGAAAAGCAGCATATTTTGTATTTTTCCTTTAACCCCGCCCCCTCCCCCCCAAACCAAAACAATAAAAATAAAAAAAAATAAACTAAACAAACCAAAAGTGATTATCCAAGGTTAAGGATATCAGCAAGAGTTTTTAAACCATTTAAAACAAGAAAAAGATTAATCGTGTTTTATCAAAATCTTTGGTAAACATGTCAACATTCCTGAAAAACCGTGTGCACCTTCTCTATGCTGATTAATTTCTTTTCAAAGCAATCATGAATAATATGATAACGGATATCAATATACTCATTTTAAAGTGGTGCACGATTTTCTTCGTGATACAAATAGCAGCTGAGTTATCAATAAAAATTGGAGTAGTAAGAAACTTCAAACCATAATTCCGTAAGTGTTGCTGGATACATAGAACCTGTGAACAGCAACTCGAGGCTGCCACGTATGCGGCATCTGTGGTTGAAGTGGAGACCGTTGTCTACTTCTTACACTGCCAGGAAACAAGCTGACTTCCTAGAAAATTGACAACCTGTTGTAGTTGACTTGAAGTTGATCTTGCATCCACCATAGTCTGAATCAGAAAACACAGTGAGATCAATGCTATCATCCTTGGGATACCATAACCCAATGTCTGGATTACCCCACAGATAGTGAAATATAAGTTTAACCGCCGCTAGATGAGTCACTCGAGGACTCGAGTAATACATGGCACATAAACTAACAACAAACATAATATCAGGACGAGAAGCAAGAGGATACATTAAAGAACCAATCATAGCTCGGTATAGGGTCAGATCAACGGTATCATCCAATTCGTCCGGTGAAAAATTGTGACCCACGGGAAGAGGAGTAGAAGGGACTTTTTTGGCAGTTATCTTGAATCAGCTCAAGACGTCGTTCGCATATTTCGTCTGATGAATGAAAAATCCAGTGTCAGACTGATGAACCTGCAACCCTAAGATGAAATTCATCTCCCATCATCGAGCTCGTCTTGAATTTTTTCTGCATTGATTTCTCAAAATTCTTACACAACTTGTCGTTTGTTGAGCCAAATATGATGTCGTCGACATAAATCTGAACGAGGAGAAAATCTTCTCCGAAGGTCTTGTAGAAAAGGGTACAATCCACAATCCCTTGTTTGAAGCCAATATCCGTAAGTTGGTCAGCATGCATGCCGTACCAAGCTCTCGGGGCTTGGTGTAGACCATAAAGAGCCTTTCTTTTATGGTAAACATTGTCTAAATAGTCCGGATCTTCAAAACCAGGATGATGTTTAACGAACACCTCTTCATGAAGTTCCCCATTAAGAAACACACTCTTAACGTCCATTTGATATACTTTAATGTTCCTGAAAGCTGCATTGGCCAGAAATATGCGTATAGCTTCCAGTCTTGAAACAGGAGCATACACTTCTGTGTAATCTACAACTTCCTGCTGATGAAATCCTTGCACGACCAAGCGCGCTTTATTCCTTACGATAACCCCAGGATCATCCTTCTTACATCTAAATACCCGTTTGGTCGTGACAGGCTTGTTTACCTGATTAGGTTTATCAATGAGATCCCATACACCTAGTCAAGGAAACTATTGCAATTCTTATTGCATTACTTATACCCATGATGAATCTTCAAGTGCCATACGAACACTTGTAGATTCCATTTGAGAAAGAAAGAAATTGCATTTCGCAAGATTTGTGATTATTGATGAATGAATATCGGCATATGCACACAATTCATTAGAATCATCTGCATTAGCAATCTGATGACGTCTCTGAACACCAGCATCGAGATCACCGATGATGTTGTCCTGAGGATGTTAGGTGTGAAATCCGAAGTGTTAGATTCTCAGGTACAACAACGTGATCATTTAAGTTAGTCAGATTCTCTTCAGCATCATAAAATGATTTCCCAACCTCAAGATTATCCATGAAAGGAGTTGAAGAAGAATCAATAAAACGACCATTATCCGATGATACCAATATTACATCAGAAGTATCTGGGTGATCATCTTGAACAACATCTCTATTATTCGAAGCCCTTGTTATGGAAAACAATTGATCTTCCAAGTAAACACGCACCAAGTCTTCATTCGGGAGTTTAACTATGTGAGTAAACAAATTTAATAACTCTTATAATTGAACATCCAATTAGGACCTTTGCCAACAAAGGGTGTTGTGTATCGTTGGCAATCAACATGGTACCTTTCTTCAACACAACCCGAAGAGAAGTTCAATCAACCTGCTAGAGTCAAGAAAGCTATTCAGACTAAGTGGGTATTTAAGTGTAAGAAAGACGATCGTGGGGTGATCGTAAGAAACAAGGCACGATTGGTGGTGCAAGGTTTTCATCAGAAAGAGGGTATTGATTACACAGAAGTATTTGCACCAGTTGAAAGATTAGAGTCTATTCGAATCTTTCTGGCGTATGCTGCTTATAAGAATATCAAGGTCTATCAAATGGATGTTAAAAGTGCTTTCCTCAATGGTGAACTACACGAGGAAGTGTTTGTTTTACAGCCTCCTGGTTTTGAAGATCCTGATTATCCGGACCAAGTTTACCGATTAAACAAGGCCCTGTATGGTCTACATCAATCCCCGAGAGCTTGGTATGGCACGCTCGCCAACCATCTGACTGATAACGGCTTCAAGAGAGGGACTTTCGACTGTACTTTATTTCATAAGACTGTTGCTGATGATCTTCTCCTAGTTCAGATTTATGTCGACGACATTATCTTTGGGTCTACAAACGACACGTTATGTAAGGAGTTCGAGAAGTCCATGCAAATGAAGTTCGAAATGAGCTCGATGGGAGAGATGAATTTCTTCTTAGGGTTACAAGTTCACTAGTCTGCGAAAGGAATCTTTATTCACCAGACCAAGTATGTGAACGATGTCTTGAGACGATTCAAGATATCTGCCAAAAAAATCCCTTCAACTCCTTTCCCCGTGGGTCACAATTTATCACCGGATGAATTGGAGGATACCGTTGATCCTACCCTCTATCGTGCCATGATCGGATCTTTAAAGTATCTAACGGCTTCTCGCCCCGACATTATGTTTGTTGTTTGTCTTTGTGATAGGTTTCAAACAAGTGCCCGAGTGACTCACCTAAATGCAGTTAAGAGAATTCTTCAATATCTTAGGGGAAATCCAGACATCGGGTTGTGGTACCCCAAGAATGATGACTTTGAGCTTATAGGCCTTCTCAGACTCAGACTATGGAGGTTGCAAGATCAACTTCAAAACAACCACGACAGGGTGTCAATTTTTAGGAAACCGGCTTGTTTCCTAGCAGTGTAAGAAGCAGACAACGGTCTCCACTTCAACCGCCGAACCTGAGTATGTTGCAGCCTCGAGTTGCTGTTCCCAGGTCTTGTGGATACAACAACATCTTCGCGACTACGGTTTGAAGTTTCTTACTACTCCTATTTTGATTGATAACTCTGTTGCAATATCTATCACAAAGAATCTCGCACAACATTCTAAAACTAAACATATCTAAATTCGAAATAATTTTATACGGGATTGCTTTGAGAAGAAGTTAATCGACCTTGAGAAAGTACATACTGACTTTCAGAAAGACAATCTATTTACCAAAGCTTTTGACAAAACGCGTTTTCAATTTTTGCTTGGATTAAATGGATTGAAGACCCTCGCTGATATCCTGAAACAAGGATAACTATCTTTTTTTTCTGTTAATTTTTACTTTAAAATTTATTTTGGTTTTAGGTTTTAGGGGGTACAAAACTTAGAAAATACAAAAATATTTTGCTTTTCGTTTGTATAGATAAAACCCAAAAACATTAAAATATTTTGAAAATACAAAAAAAAACATTTTAAAATTGAAAAACTCAAAAAGATTGTGTTCTTCTGCTTGTACAGAAAATTCCGAAAATCCAAAAAAGATTGTGAAGTTTATTTTGTTTATAAGAAAATTGAAAAAGACAAAGAGATTGTGTTTTAAAGTATGTATAGAGAAAAACCAAAAAGATTTTTGCATATGTTCGCTAAAAAGTTTGTCAATTACCCAAATTTGAAGGACATGTACTTGTATATGTTTAGTCCTGACATTTACTTGTAAATGATCGGGTTAGCCATTCACCTGATAATGGAAAGTAATTGGGGCGTTCGTTATGCGTTATAGATTATTTTCTCGCTGAAAATTATGTCGGTTATTTAAGTTTGTGAAGCATGCTCGCATGTCTTGGTCCTATTATTTACTTGTTGAATTGATAGGTTAGCCATTTATTAAAAGACTTAAGTTAACTAGGACGATTAAATTTACATTTATTTTGTTTTATGCTCCTCAAAACTTTTAATTTTTGAAGCAAAAAGAGAAAATGATGGTACATTGACTATCTTGACCCCAAATCCAGCAAGAAATAAGCTTAAAAGACTGTGTGCTTAATTGCATTGGTGCATTGGTAGGTCTTAAAACAAACAAGTAGAGTAAAGTATGTGATATAAACATAAAGAAACGCCAAACTGAAAGAGGTGTTAGTCTCTAGAAAAAGTCTCGGTGAGGATGGCAGAAATGTAATAACCTGTCATACTCAAGCCTTATACTTGTTTGATCACCCAAAAATAAAATAAAGCAAATAACAAGCTTTGAGGTTCTGGACACTGTGAGTCTTTATGCGGTTTAATCATCTGGGTATTCATATGCATGGATATTTCAGTCACTTTTAGAGGAAACCCAAAGTCATTAAACATGATCAGAGATGTACTTCTTACAAATCCAAATTGCTGACTTGATCAAAATCCTCTGTTAGTCATACATTGTTCCTCCCTTGCGCGCGTCTTAATACCATTAAGAAACGGACCCCAGGGGATACAATGAATGTAAGCTGACAGATGGACTCTTGCATTATCACTCATAGTAAAAGAAACTCAATGCATTGCTAAGAAATTTCTATTAAATTCAAATTTTGATGAACAATATAATGGTTTAAGTCAAGTTGGGGTGATATGGCAAAAATGAAATTAAGCTTGAACCGAGATTAGAGGCTAATGGTTTCTGATATTCTGTGCTTTATTTGAACCATTAATCATATCACAAAAACACTTGAAAGTTTGTTTTTAGATTTAAGTGGGCAACAATACCAATGACCGACTTAACGCCAGTCACAATATCACTGAATTATAAAGTTGTGATGGAAGGGCAATTTGGTCAATATGATTCTCTGCTCAAAATCGACAAAAATCCAAAAATATGTACTGCTTTTGAAAAATCATATAAAACACAAAAAGATTTTCCTGTTTTACATTTTATTTTTCGGATAATTTTCTGGTAAATATTTCATTTTTTAACAAAACTTCAAAAATATCAAAAAGATTTTGTTTTTATAGTTTACATATTATTTAAATATTTTATTTTACCTTAATCGATGCAACGAGAGCAGCTGTCTGCTCTATCATTATTTATTGTGATTATTCGGCTGCCAAACCGATTGAGATAATCAAGGCCGATAGTGTTATTTTTATTGATGGCGAGGGGGTGATTAGAAGCATGGTTAATGCCGATGAGATAGTTGTGGGGCAGTTTGTTGTGAAATCTCTAACACGAGAGCAGATTGCTATCTTGCTTGGTCTGAATGAAGACGAATTGACCATGTTAGAGGTCGAGGAGGACATTGAGGTATTGAATGATGATGAGATCTTAAATGATCCGAATGTTGAGATGAGTACGGGTTTTATTTATGAGAATGAGGAGGTTGAGGTTGAAGATGTTACTGCTGAGGAATACCCTGATCTGTTTCAACATACCAATGTTGATCAGGGTGCTCTGATATTTAATGAAGAAACCATCAAAGAAGTAGAAGATCATCTTGAGAAGACGTCCAAAGGAAAGAATGTCATTGATACAAGATTTGACTCGCTTGAAGATCCAACTAATGATGACATTCTAAGATGGTTTAGACATAAGAAAGCTAGTAAGATCATCGAGGCATTTTGGTATGTGGATCAGGAACAGAAAGAAGAAGCTGTTGCACGTGCCAAAGCCAACCAGAATACTACGTTCAAGGCTGTGTCGAAAGTACAAGGTGATATTATTTCTTGGCTTTATGATTCTGAACTGAAAGTATGTATTGTTAAATGGAAAAAGGGCGTTCAGTACTATGAACGAATGTCCGATCTTCTCCCATTACCAAGATGGAATGTACGCACTCTGGCATATCGTCCATTTATTAATCGTGGTGAGGACTACCATACAAAACGTTTTCACCAACACTTGTTGTTTGAGGTGAACAACAGTTTTAAGTATTTTAAACGACAAATTCCCATCCGCAAGCGTATCAATGAGATCGATCCAAAAACAGGATGGAAAAGCTGGTTCTTAAGGTAAAGCCGCCGAAGACGATGAAGCGTGTGCCAGTGAAGAAGATAAACCAACACATGCATTTATCCTTCAACCACTGGTACTACGACAACCGAACTGGCGAGTCCGTCATTGTCTTGGATAAAGGATTAAAGACCGAGCTAATCAAGATCATCGATCCAATGTGGCTTGTTAACTTAACCGAGACCGACAACGACGTGCTACACAAGAATAAGATATTGATCGAGCGCAATGAAGACTATAATCTGGCTATGCAGTTCCAACGCGTTGTGCATGTATATTATGAGAACGGGATTCATAGTTGCAGAGATTGGCGGTCCAAGCGCTTCAAGTAAAGTAAAGACAAAGAGCTCAAGACGAGGGGGTGTCTATTAATGAACGGTTTTGCGTCTCGAGCCTTTGTATCTATCGTAAATGTATTTATCGTTTTATTAATGTAATAATGAATTAAGTTATTAAGTTAGTTCGTTAAAGTATAGTCTAGTTAGCTAAGGATGTTTTGTGAACTAGATCTAAGTTATTATCCCTCCTGATTCGTTAAGGATGTTTAATGAATTAGGGGATGATTCGTTAAGTTTTTTCCTTTAAGTGTATGTAATGAAGTGGACTCTAGTTCGTTATGGAATGTTAACGAACTAGATCCATCTTCTATTTATAGTGGCTTTAGTCCACAGTTAATGTTATGCATTTGAGTTATATTATCGAACCTCTGTCCAATTCCTCTCTCAAGCTTCAATCTAATTATTATACACATACATACGTACAATTAATATATCATACAATCAAGAGTAATTATGAACTAGATCCTTATTAGGTTAATTACATATATCAGATCTGAGATCTGTATTTTAGATTAATCGAGATCAAACATTAAATAAACCGACCTAACTGAACATGTAAGTAATAATAACATGAAAAAAGTGCCTCACCATTTAATTGAATTTCCAAAGATCCATTATGCATCAATTCATAAACAAGCGTCTTGTTTCATCATGAACACAATATCCGAACAAAGTGATTACATTGATTCTATTCAACAGTCAGTCTGCAAAAACCAAAGTACTAATACTTTATATAATCAAATTCATCATTACAAACTATTAATCATAAACAAACTATTACCTAAAATTCTTTAATGACATCCTGACTACCACCATCCAATCTTTTAACCATGACAAAGCTACAATAATGGTAACCTAAAAAGACTTTATCATCAAGTCAAAGTATTACCACACCAACATTAAAACCAAAAATCACTCACTGTTACTTTGTATAGAGAAAACTACATTATAGGTTGTTAAATGAAAACCATATGCAATGTTGAATGAAATTAAAAACAAAACCCACAAAATAGTGGTTTTTGAATGAATCTAGGCATAAAACAATTGTCAATAGAGACGCTAAAAACAATGTGATATACAAATCAGAATGAAAACAATTCACATGTAATTCACAATCGATTGAGATTTTGCAACTGTAATGGAGGAGAGTGGTGAAGGAGAGAGAGAATCGGGTTGATGGTGGTGACGGAGACACAGGCACAAAATTAGGGTGTGGATGAAATTGAATGAGCATTGAATTCATTTAACGTCAATTGAAGATGAATTGGTACACTCAGAGCGTTAATCGGTGGGCAGGAGCAGTTTTGCATTGATTCACCATTCAATTGCATTCAATTGGAGGTCGGCTAACAACAAAACCGCCGAAACTCACATTCTCAGGCCGGCCATCATATATATAACGACGTCTCCACGGTAGTTGGTTAAATTACCATTTTGTTCACCTAATATGTTTTATAGGTTATACGAATATATATATGTGTGTGTGTGTGTGTCTATATATAATATTGTATTATTAAATTTCATTTTTCAAAAGCTTAAAGGGTCAAAATAGAACTACAAGGGTGGGACATTCAAATAAGTCATAAACACTCAAAATGTAAGGTATGTAAGTCCAGATGGCTTGTAAGTCTAACGCTCAAACTTAAAGCTTAAAATTTCAGTTTATATATTAAAAAATCTTTTGATCAAGCACTAGGGGGTTGAACTCAAATTGGGGTGATCTGGGGAAACAAATACGCTTTGAAACGAGATAAGAGGCATCAGAGGTCCATAAGTGATGTACATTTGAGATTTATGCCTAATTGAACTTAAATCGTATCACTGATGTAATGAAATCATGCTAACTTTATTTTACTTACGATCAACCTGTCTCACTATGTCATAATAATGATGAACATGAATGATTGTGAAAGCATCTTAATCAGTATAATTTCATGTTCGCATCTTTTCTTAAGAGGTTGCGTGTTTATCAAATCTGAAATCTGATCCCAAAATTTGAAAACTTACATGAAGACTGAGGGATTAAAGTTTTTTTTTCTTATGTCAATATTTCTACTTTTTTTTAACATTATTTGTTATTAATTTTTTTTTTACCTCATGTTTTACTCTTGTTGAAACAAATGCTATAAGAGATCGATTTTAAAACATGGATCAAGCCCATGTTTGTGCTTGAAAATATGTTTTTGACGCAAGTCAGAATGGCCCATAAAAGTTATGATGAATGTAACTTAGATTTGATGGTTTGGCCCAAGTTCATCACATGTTTTTTGCCCATCAGGGTTTTCGGCCCAAACTTAAAGTTTTGAAGTTTAAATAGAAAAAATCTACTTTATTGGTTTTATTATCTTAAATCTCAATTCATTAAGTTCTCTATAAGCCGAAAACCCTAAGGGCGCGTTCGTTTCACTAAGGAATTGGAATTAAAATCCCATGACATGACATGTTCGTTACGTTGAAATTGGAATTTTAATTCCATTTGTGTGTTCGGTTGACAAGGAATTGAAATTGGAATTCAATTCTTTCAAATTCCTTTAAACAAAGGGATTCTAAATCCTTCCATCATTGGAAAGGAATTCAAGTAAATTTGATGGAATCTTCAATTGGGCGACTAACATCGACGCGTTCGGGTCGACATTTCGGGTGTGTTCACATTCAGGTCGACGCTCCGAGTCTTAGCGCTTTCAGCTCAGTGCTCCGAGTCGGGTCGCCTTTGGGTCAACACCGCGGGTCAGCTCGCAATCGGTTCGGCGCCCCGCTTCAGTTTGTGTTTGGTTAGACGCCGGGGTTAGTTTTGCTCAACCCGACCCGGTCCGCCGACGCCCCGACCATTTCATGGACCATAACGAAACAAAGAATAGAAACCGAAGTGAAACGAAACCAAACTAACAAAAACGAAAGAGAAAAAAACATAAACCGAACAAAAAAAACTAACCAAAATCAAAGTTAAACCGAACCAAGTAAACCGACTAAAATGAAACAAAAAAAGGGAAACGAACAAAACGAAACAAAAAATTAAACCCGAACGGAAACGAAACAAACAAAACGACATAAACGAACCAAAAAAACCGAAGTGTGCCGAAACCCAAAAAACAAATAAAATAAGCAAAAAACGAACTTGAACCAAACATAAACCGAAAAAAAACATCATAAAAGAACCAAAAACCCAAAATGGGCCGAAACCTAAGAAAATGAACAAAATAAGCAAACAAAACAAACTTGAACCAAATAGAAAACGATAAAAACGAACAAAAACGAACCAAAAAAACCGAAACGAGCCGAAACCCAAGAAACTGAACAAGATAAGCAAAAACACGAACTTGAACCAAACACAAAACAAAAAAATCTAAACAAAATAAGCAAAAAAAAAAGAACTTGAACCAAGCACAAATAGAAAAAAATGACTTAAATTAACCAAAAAAACCGAAACGAGCCAAAAAAAACTGAACAAAAAAGAGAAAAAAACAAACTCGAAGAAAACAGAAAACGTAAAACCATCCTTAACTAACCAAAAAAATCGAAACCGAGCCGGAACAAAACCCAATAAACTAACCAACTGAAGCAAAAAAAAACGAACTGAATTGAAACCGGAAAAAATAACGAAACAAAAAAAACAAAAGCGGGCCGGGTTGGGTCGGTTGGAAGCGGTTCCGATCATCAGCGGGCCGGATCGTCAAAAAACGTTGTGGGTTGTCAGTAGAATGGGTCAAAGTAATTGCCTCCGACTCATTGGCCAACCAAACACGTTAGATGGAATTGGGATTCCAATTCCAGCAAATTCCATTCTTATGGGAATGTTTAAATTCCAATTTCAATTCCTTTTATTTCCAATTCTTATGCAAATTCTAATTCCAATTCCATTCCATTCCGTGAAACGAACGCGCCCTAAGTTTCTAACTTATTCATCTTCGTTTTCATGTTTATCATATTTGTTCCTTCAAATCATTGACATTAAAAGGCAAATGAAAACTTGGCAGAGGTTCTCGGGTTACTGTTGAATGATGTTTGGAATTAATGAAAATCTTTGGTTTAATGGCTATATTAACTAAGATATTTGATTGTAATGTGTAATTACTGTGTATGATTGTGAAATGAAAAGTTGATTAATGTATTTTCGGTCATATTTTGAATCTTAGGAGTTGCAGGTTCATCGTAAATGGAATTTTTGATGGTTTAGGGAAGATGCTGAGAATCTCAAGATGGAACCCAAGGTTTTCGCGGAGAGGTTTGACCGAAAACCATTGGTCAAACAGAGAACCCTTAAAATATTTTCAGAAATATCAAGGGTTCTTGGCCAAACTTTGACCGAGAACCTAATTTAATTGAAGAAAACTCATGTTCTCGGTTTTACAGGAAAATTCTTGATTAATGTTCGACATAGAACTCTTTACTTGGACCGAAAACACCGTTTATTGACAGAAAACTCAGTTTATGGAAAGAAAATCACTTTTTATATATTAAAAGTGACATTAATTTACAAATAAGGACTAATAATATCTAAATTTTGCATTTTTGGTCCTTGTTATTACCAGGTTGTTAATTGTTTTTGTAATACTGAGTGATTATCCAGTTAAGTGAATACACTATTAACTTGACTAGTTTGTTGCAGTAATGGGTGATCAAGCACCATTTGAAATTTTTGGATACTCACAATATTTCCGAATGCTTATATGATCCACCTCTTTTATACAAGGAATTCAAGTCCATGATTTTGGGGCTCAACACGTGCATGATTTCTCATGCTATACAAGAAACCCCTGTTATTTGCAAGAAAATGGTGACGAAGATTTGGAACAATGCTTCCGTTAACCAAAGGGTGCTGGGGGAGCTGTAAAAATTGACTCGAAGATTCAGAAAAGGCCTGTTGTCATCTTAGAGGCTATAATTCGCGAGGTTCTGCTGTTTGGTGATCAACCCGTCTACCCAACAGAATACTCCATTGAAGTTGTTGCCTTAGTAGCTTTTAGAATGGGATATGAAGTATCCTACCCTCCATCAATCAAGAAGTTATTACGTCCATACTGGAGGTTCTTGATTCACACATTCTTCATGTTTGTCTCAGGACGAAAGTGGGGTTCAGATGAGATCAGTGACATTCAGATGTTGGCTGTGGTTGCTCTGATCATGAACTGGAACGATAATTATTCCAAGTTTGTGTTCGATGAGATGATGAACAACCTCAAAGAAAAGAATAAAGAGATGTTTTTGATTTACCAAGGTTTCTACAGATGATATTCGACTCACACTATCCTGACCTTGTCATATCTGTAGAAACGCTCGACTTGAAAGCTATGGGTCCCAACAAATTTGGGTTGATGTAGCCGTCATGAAAGTGGGGAAGTCGTATACAAAGGTATTCACAAACTAGTCAAGTTTGGAAGATTTGCTGAAACTGAGGCTTCTCCTGCTAGTGCCAGTGCCTCGATTGCTGATGAGCATGTGGCAGCTGCTCAGAGTTTCACTAAAGCTTACGAGACCATCTCTGATGATGATGAGCCAAAGAGTTCTCCATCACAACAGATGGAGACTGAGCACCAAGAAGAATAGACTGTACCTACTGCTGATAAGTTGAAAGATTTTGAGATGTTTAAAGATCAACTCCATTGTACTGCATTGAAACCACCTCAATCAGTCACTATGACACAAGATGTAGATCTTTCAGAAGAACCAGCCATCGATCTCATTCTAAGAATAAGGAGAAAGAAATATCCGAGACCGGGTGTGCTGGTTACAACCTACACCATCAAGACAATAAATGGAACCTGAGCCTGAAACTATTGAAGCTCTAATTGATGCAAGTCCGTCTACTTTTGAACAACGAACTCAAGACCAGATTTTTGATGATATTTCTCATGAGTTCGAGTTTAAAGCTAATATTCAGTCCCTAGATGAGCCATTGGGATTGTTTGACCCGGTTGGTAAATCAAGTTTAAGCGCCGCTAACAATATTGCACACATTTTGGCGATGCAAGACAAATTTTTGCAAGATAAAGGCAAGGAGATTACTCTTTATGTTGAACCGGTTGTGACGAGTCTTTGAACTTGAAGAAGACTTGGTTGTAAATGATGTAACAATTCAAGAGCTTGAAGCAAGCAACTCTGATAAAGATTTAAAGATCAATGAACTTCAAGCCAATATGGGTGGCCTCACTGCTATGTACTTAGACCTCCAGCAAAAGCTTATTCAAAAATTTGGAGATGAATATAAAAGCGGTGAAGACGTTGCTGAAAAGGCACCTGCTGATAGTCAAGGTGGTAGTTCCAGTGCGCGTCCTGCTTCAAACATCGACGCTTCTGAAACACTGGAACAATGCCTTGCTGTCCCTCCAAAGACAGCCGAACAAAGTGAAGGAATTCAAAAGAAGATTCTTATTATGAAGAACACACGTAACGTGGAAGCTTCCGATCACCAGGATAAATTTATTTTTGAATTCAAGAAGGGTTTTTCAGACAAGTATGGTGATCGATCATGTGTCTTGTCTTGGGGGTTGATATTGATAAAGCCATGTGGTGGGTAAAAGAAGGTCTCGGAATACCAAATATTACAGGAAGATGAAGGATTTTGGATCCCGGACGAGGGTTGATCTTAGTGACCTTATTAATGCTTCTTTTCACAACCCCAACAATTACAAAAGGGCTATAGATTTCTGGAACTATAGCTGAGTCATTTTTAAAGAAAGCCAAAGGGGTCCAAGATCCAAATACGGGGAAGACAATGGTCAACGTTATGTGGCCGGAAACTAAGAAGGCAAGTCATATTCCTCTATCTACTAGAATTCCAGATGATGCTTTATATGAGATGATGTTTTGGACGTATGATGGTGAGAAGGCTACTGTCGTTATCCGTCTACGAAAAGGGCAATTTCGATTTATATTGTAAACCAAGATCCCTTGGATCTCGTGCTAGTGTCCGCATAATCACGAGATTGTGTGATATCACATTGAAAGATCCGTTCTAAGGACTTACAATGTTCGGTTCTTTCGTTCAGCCACACCGTTCTGTTGTGGTACGTAAGGAGCACTATATTCCCGATGAATCTCTTTCTGAATGCAGAAAATTTCTAATATAATATTTTTGAACTTCGTACCATTGTCACTCTGAATGCATATCACCATGTGTTTGTAAAGTGATACGATCTTTGTGATTAAGTTCTGGACAACAACAAGTGTCTGATCTTTAGAACATATAAATAAGACCCACGAGTATCTCGAATAGTCATAAGCCACGACTAAACAGTACCATTCTCCAGCAATACTTGCACGATTCACAGGACCAAACAAATCCGTATGAAATCGTTCCAGCTTAGTATCAATTGAATTAAATAACTTCGTCGAGTGACACTTCTTCTTCTATTTTCTTTTCTTGCATGCAACACAGTGATTGGTCAAGTTGAAATGTTTTAGGGAAAGCCCATCCACCAAATCATTTGCCATCAGATAGTTCATCTTTCTGACATCAGTGTGACCCATATGCCTATGCCACATAATCGAGTCTTTCTCAGTTTCTTTAGAGACAAAACATGTTTCAACAGATTTAGAAGTCGATACTTTAGTACTCATATTCAGTACATAAATATCATTCGACCGAGGAGAACACATAACAACCATGTCTTCTGGAATGACATATCATGGTTTAAGTATTATGCACTCCTTGTCGGTAAACACGGTAGTATACTTTTTATTACAAATTTGAGAAACACTCAACAAATTGTGATCCACCTTGTCACAATAATTTACATTCTCAAACGTGATACTACCTTTTGACACAGCCCCTTCTTTCGTAATCATGCCCATAAAATTACCCGCAAACGCTACATAACCCCCTTGTATATTCTTCACATTGGTTAGTAGATCAATATTGCCGGTTATGTGATGAGAGCATCCACTATCCATGATCCAATTTTCACCAGTCTTGGGCACCTTAAGTTTTGGATAAACTCTGCACATTCAAGAAACATGATTAGACCAAATAGGCAGCCCATGCCTCAGTCTTGGGCACCTCTTTCATTTCAACAGAAGGTTTAATCCTACAGAATCCAAATGTTATTTAGACGCTTGTAAATATGTCACCGGTCTCTTAGACTTTCGTCTTAGATACACGTCTTGAACCACGTTTGTGTTCACATTATTACAAATCGGTTGTCAAGTAAAAAAAATTGGAATTAATTTAACTGAGGTTTCATTACCATGAACCACCTGGCGTGTATTCACATTTTGAAACAAGATTTGAGACTCCTCAACATGAGACAATGGTCTCTAAAAATTTTCCCTTACTACAAAAACTGGTTTGGGTTTTTCCTTGGTAACCAGATTAACATTCTTCGCTTTTGTAGCTCCATAATTTCTTGCAACATGCCCTCGCTCGCCACATAAGAAACATGTTCTCATATCCACGAATGCACGTTGTGTTTTAACATAAGATTATGCAACAGGAAGTTGACAAGAATCACTTGAAACTTTAATTATATCTTCATCATCAAACGTCACAGCCTTTATCTTTTTGTAAAAATCCAAGTTTGAACAGTTAGAAAAAACTTTGTAAAGTGTCGGATCCTATAGAACTAACAAACTTTACTGTTTTAATATTATTAATATGTTGTTTCAAACTTGGTCTAAGGATAGACTTATTTAACGACTTGGGTATTGAGAAAGCTTGTTAAAGATCATTTAGTTTTAATATTTCATTTTGAAAAACACTTTCAATCAAGATTATTTTGATCAAATTAAGTGAAATGTCTTTCAAATTGAAAACTTTGCTAAGACTTTTTAATTTAAGCACACGACATGTGTTTATATTATCAGGATTAGGATTGATGAAACGCATTAAATCCCTATCAGAATTCTTGGTTTTTCTAATCTCTTGGGTTTATCCTTTGAAGATTTTAACTTGTCTATCTTAGATATAATTGAACCATACACAGCTTCCTCTAACTCTTGAGGATCACACAAAATGTGATTAGAACGTGGAATGTTATGTTCGTTGTGTATAACTTCAGGTCCAGTTACATCCTCAATAATAATCTCCTCAACAAAAACTTTATTGCTTTGAATATGAGGTCCTTGAGTTGATGACATAACAAAAAAAATTATTTTTCAGTTTGTTTAGGTTTCTCCATTTGAATGGCTGGTTCACAGTTCTTAGAGGAAAAAACATTTGAAAATTTGTCAGAAAAAACAACTTCTTCATTTCCAGAAAACGGATTTTGTGAATAGTCCTCGTGAAACGGTGAAGGAAATTCAACAAAGCCTAAACCATTTTTAAAAACTTTTTGTTTACCAGATACTTCAATTATTTCATTTAACAAAAAGGATGAATTTATAAATTTGTCTAGATTACTCTTCAACACAAGAACTTCATTTTCAAGCTCAGTTATTTTTGTTCTTTGTTTGAGGATTTCTTGGAACTGTTTAACATTGATAATCAGTTTTTCTTAAAGTTTGGCTTTCAAGTCATGATTACTATTAGACAATTCATAAGTTTTAGTTTTAGATTTCTTTTGTAAATCCGATGATTGTCTATAGTTATCTTTGATTGAAGAAAGTTCTTTACAAATTGCTCAAAACACATGTGACACTATTATGTGACAATAATATCATTAATTAATTCAAACATCAAGTATGCAAATTTGTAACAAGAAATACAAGGAAAAATAACAATTAACAACTTGTCCATTTATTAATATAACCTAACTTCTAGTGTCCTTGTCACGACGGCATTCTCTAAATAAGGTACATGTAGCACATATATAAAATAATGTCAACTAAATGGATAGTTGGTGAGCTTCCAAAGTTTGATATAAGTACATAAAAATCTACAATTCCATGAAATAGTGTAAAACAAATAAGGGTTCTTTACACTCGAATCAATGTCCTGAGTATAAAGAATAAATGAAGGTCCTTTCTAGTTGGGATTGTGCACTAATGCACTCAGATCGGGGTCCCTTTTTCACTCGAATCTATGTCCTGAGTGCAAAGGGGGACGTATGATCATACCTATCGAAGAAATCTACACACGTAATATTTGAGCAAGTAACAAGTAAACACAAAAGTCCATGTAACGAATTGTAGTTTGTAAATAATGAATAAACAAAATTGAATTGTTGATACGATATATATGCTACCCCAAAATAGTTGAAAAGGGTAAAAGGGGGTTGTGGGAAACTCACCTTGCAGTTGAAGACAAACTTGAAATAAAACCGAAAGATCGTAAAATGTAACCGAAGCAATTGAACGCCACGAACTTGACTTAAAAGTGAATAGATTGGGTTTTCGGGAATTAGAAGTGTTGAACGTATATTTTATTATGGAGTTGGATAATATGATTTTTATACATTAACGAATTTTGTTAGTGCACGGTTTTGCGTATCGAGTCTTTGTATTTATCGTTTTGTATTTATTAATGAAAAGATATTATTATTATAGTCTAGTTCATTAATGTATGTCTAGTTCGTTAAGGATGTTTAACGAACTAGACAATTAAGTTAAGTTTCCTCCCATTCATTAAGGATGTTTAACAAATGTGAAGTAGTTTGTTAATGTTTATTCCTATTCGTCCTGGAATGTTGACGAATGGGGCATAACGTATCAGTTGATTCGTTATGTCCTGTTTCATTTCTATGTAATGTAACGAAGTGTAGCTAATTCGTTACGGCTTGTGTAACGAATTAGATCTATATTCTATATATAGAGGTTCATACCTCATATAAATTAAGTTTTGGAGATTAAAGTAAGAACTCTCTGTCCAAGTATCTCTCGATCAAAACTTCATCTAATCTATTACACAATACACCTAATACTAATAATATATCATATATATATATATATATATATGAATAACCTATATCAATTATGGGTAATCAATGAACTAGATCCGGTTAATCATATTAACATATCTTAGATCTGAGATCTGAGGCGTTATCAAGTGGTATCAGAGCTTTTGGTGTTCGATTGCTCTTGATCTGGTGTTATAACTGGTTAATTGACGTATTATTATTATTATCAGTTTGGTTTTATTAAGTTTAATTTGAATTTTATTGAATTGTCAATTGAATTGGTGTTTATGGATTGATTTGAGGTTAACTTGTGTTCGGTAAGTTACAGGAATTGGTTATGAGGATTGATTTGAGAATTGGTATGAATTCGGATTGGTTTTGATTTAGATCTAAGTTAATGAGGAACAGAGTATGATTTCGGTTTGAGTGTGTTCGTATTTGGATAATTGGGTATACGAGACTGTGTGTATTGGAATGGCGATTTGTATATGAGTATTGTGGATCGCTAGTTTAACGATTTGGTTGAGATTTGAGATAGTATTACAGATTTGATTGGGTTGAGTGTGTTCATTAGATTTCAATAAATCTGGAATTTGATGATTAAGATTTGAAGATCTTCATCATCTGGTTGAAGATTCATTATAATCTTCAATTCGTCATCTTAATTAGTTATACAATCTAATTCATTTTATTTAGTTTTCAGACACGTGGTCTGATTCTTTAGCCGTGTATCTAACAAACTTGTGCCGCGTAGCAAAGTTTGTCTGAGTTTGTTACAACCGTTGTTAACAACCTGATTCGCTAACTATAGTTGATTCGTTATCAACTGTAGCTACTTCGTGTTCTTTGATTCGTTAAGCTTGAATCATTGATTCGTTACTTTGATTCGTTAAGCTTGAATCATTGATTCCTTACTTTGATTCATTAATCTTGAGTCATTGGTTCGTTTCTTTGATTCGTTATTATCAGTTCTGATTCGTTAATATTATTCTTAGGATTGATTCGTCAACTTGACCTGATTCGTTGACTTAGTTCGTTAGTGCTTCGTTACCAACTCGTCATAAGCTAATTCGTTACCTGATTCATTATGTTTCTTGTTCGTTACTCAGATAACAATCAATTCGTACAATTGATTCGTTATTTTCAATTCGTTACAACTACTGTTCCCAGTTCGTTAAAACATTTTCATTTTTAGTCCTTAAAGTTTGATTGATTGTTAATTATCAAGATGGCTGGTCTGTACGCATTAGCTTCACAAAACATACTCATGCAACAAATGTTACAATTGGACAATGAAATTGGTTCTCATTCCAAGTGTCCTCGACTGATGAAATTTAGTGACTTTGCTAAATGGGAACCTCGTTTTCGTGCTCATCTGGGTTCTGTTCATCCAGATTGTTCCTAGTGTCTTGATGAAGTGTATATTGTACCGATGATTAGATATGAAACAATTGGATTCACTCCTAAAGCTATTTCACAATATTCTCAAGAGGAGAAAAAGGCATTAAAGATCGAAACAAAAGCTTATTCGACTCTTACAATGGCTTTACCAGATACTATCTTTCATCAAGTGGGAAGCATCTAGATTAGTGCTTCTTTGTTTCAACGCATCCGAATGAGAAGTATGGGTAATACTGCGGAAAGTAAGAAAGTAATATTAAAATTTCAATTCAGAAATTTTAACTTACTCAAAGGTGAGACTGTTGAAGAAATGACAACTCGTTTCAATCATTTAATTGCTGAGATGGAGAAATTAAATATTGAACCTTCTGAATCAGACAAGTTAGATACGATTAAAGGTGCTTTACCGAGTTCATACTCAACTTTCTTAATGGTGTTGAAAGAGAATAATTATTTCAGTAATGAAGATTTGACTGCTTCTGAGTTCATGAAAAAGATTGAAGCACGGGAAAATGCTAGAACAATTTATAGTGATCCACGTGCATGCTTTTCAACTGATGGAAGTTCTGGGTCATTTGGTTATTCTGGTTCTTCTAGAGGGTCTGGAACTTCGGCTACTGCAAATCATTTCTCAGCACCACCGAAGGTGAACATGAAGGAGGCTGAACAAAATTTTTCCTTTTTGTCTGCCTTCAAGACTTCTTATGAGAATCTGGTTAGTAGTAAAATTTCCACAAGTGAGATGACTGATGAAGAGTATGACCAAATTGATCCTGATGAGTTAGAGCTCATGGAATTAAAATGTAATATGGCAATGATTCTCAGAACGGTGAAAAAGTTCATGAAAAGAACTGGCAAAAATCTTCCATCACTAAACAAGAAGGTTGGGTTCGATAAACTGAAAGTTAAATTTTTTAACTGTCAAGAGTTTAGACATTTTGCCAAAGAATGTGACTAACTGAAAAAGGAATACACTGGTCCTCGATGTCAAGATCGTAGTTCTTCTGTGAAAAGGGTAATGATGTTGATATGTCTTCTGATAAGAAAACACTTGCCTCTGGAACACAAGCATTGCGGACTGCTAATGGAACTGATTGGTCACAAAGGTTGCTGTGCAATGAAATCAAGCAAACTAGTGAGCTATCTTCTGACAATGATATTGAGTCTGATTCAGATGACTCGTGTGTGAAGCAACCAAATGCTTTTGCTTGAATGGCCAACATTAACGAGGTTAGTTCTACTGTTTCTAACTTTGTTAATTTATCTGCTAATGTGTATTGTGTTGATTGTGAGAAAAACAAGCCTAAGTTAGAATCATTGAAAAATCATAATGATTGTTTAGTAACAGAAATTGCTTCACTTGAGTATATACTTATAGACAATCTTTAGAATCGAAAATGAGATCTACGGAGAAAATTGAAGCATTGTCTGTAAGTAATCATGACCTTAAAGCTTAATTGTCAGTCAAAATGACAATCAATGATCAAAAATTTCAAGAAATCTTGAAACATCGCTCTAAGATAACTGAGTTGGAGAATGAAGTTCTTGAGTTGAAAAATAAGTTGGGCAAATTTAAAAATTCATCATTTTTGCTAAATGAGATAATCGAAGTATCTGGTAAACAAAAAGATTCTAAAAAGGGTGTAGGTTTTATTGAAGTACCACCACGATTTCATAATGATTATACAACAACTCCTTTTGCGAGAAAAGAAGAAGAAGCGAATGTGAATGAATCTGTTGTTTCTGAATAACCTAAACCAGTAAAATCTGATAATGTTAAAGTCTAATCATCAACTGAAAAACATCATGTCGAAAGAAAAAAAGTGTTTGTAGAGAATGTTGAGAAAGTTATCACTAAAGATGTGTTTGAACCAGAAGTGATACACAAAAACAAGAACACTCTAAGTTCGAATCACATTTTAGGAGAACCTCATGAACTTGAGGAGGCTATGTATGGTTCACACACAACTCAAGTGAAAAAGGAGGGACAAGTTAAGGTTAAACCAGTGAAGGCTAAGAAAGCAGAAAATCCGACAATTTTTTATGAGGATTTGATGCGTTTTATCAATCCTACTGTTTCTAAGCCATCAACTGCTCATGTGTTTATAAGCCATCAACTGCTCGTGTGTTTAAACTTAAAGAAATAAGCACAATGTTAACTGAGAAAGACATTCCACTCAATATCATCAAACCCGAATTGAATGAAAGTGTCTTTCACAATGAAACTTCTAAGGTACAAGACCTTGAAAATAAGTTTGTGAAATCTAAGACATCAAAAGTGGTAGATCTGTTGATAATAATGAAAAGTTTGTAAAAATATGCTAAAAATGTTCAGTTTGTAAAGTCAAATGGAACTAATTCTTTACAAAGATTTTCAAATTGTTCGAATTTGGATTTTTATATGAAACGGAAATCTGTGACTTTTGATAACTTGGATAAGGGTCCAATTGCTGGATCTTATAGTCAACCTTCAACTGCACATGTTTCTGCTAAAACATCACATGAACGTGTTGACATGAGAACGTGTTTTCTCTGTGGTGATCACGGTCACGTTGTCAGAAACTATGGATTGAAGCAGTCTCAAAATCTTCATACATTCATCAAGGAGCAATCAAAACATGTTCCTTTGATCAAGAAAATTTTGTGAAGACCAACGTCATTTGATGATGAAAGCACATTATGTTTTCTGATGTGAATCCACGAGTGGTGATTCATGTTAATGAGAACGTAAGTTATGTTAAGCCCAATTTTGTACCCACTGAACCGATTTGCAAAAATGTGAATGCGAATATTGTTAAACAACATTCAGATTCACTTAATGTTAACCTTCCAAAAAGAACTCAAAAGTTGCCCAAGACTGAGGCCTGGGCTGCATTTTTGAACTAATCATTTTCTTTTCATTGTAGGGTTCATCCAAGACTATTTCTGGTGAGAACTAGATAATGGACAGTGGATGTTCTCGTTGTATTACTGGCAATCTTGAACTCTTAACAAAGGATAGAAATATTCAAGGAGGGTATGTTGCATTTGCTGGGAACTCTGGGGGTATGATTACACAAGAAGGTGAAGTTTCGTATGGGCATATCACGTTTGAAAAAGTCAACTATTGTGATAAGGTTGATCATAATTTATTAAGTGTATCACAAATTTGTGATAATAAATACAATACTGTATTTAATGATAAAGAATGTTTGTTTCTGAATCCGGGATACATCATTCCCGAGGACATGGTTGTCATGCGATCCGCTCGATCGAATGATATTTATGTGTTAAACATGTCATCTAGGGCATCAACTTATGTGAAAACATGTTTTGTTTCTAAGGCAACTGAAAAGGACACGATTCTCTGGCTCAGAAGGATGGGTCATATTCATGTTAGGAAGATGAATTATTTAATGGCTAATAACTTGGTCGAAGGTGTTTCCATGAAACATTTTAAATTATCTGACCACTGTGTTGCTTGCAAAAAGGGCAAACAGAAAAAGAAGTCGCACCCAACTAAGTTAATCAATACCATTGACACTCCATTGGAACGAATTCATATGGATATGTCCGGTCCTGTGAATCATGCGAGTATCGCTGCTAATTGGTATTGTTTGGTCGCCACTGACAACTATTCAAGATATTCATGGGTTTTATTTATGAGTTTAAAAGATCAAACACCCGTTATGGTTCAAAACTTAATCACTAAGATCGAATCACTATATAAACTGAAAGTGAGACATATTCGAAGTGATATTGGTACGGAGTTTAGAAACAACGTGTTGGTTTTCTTTTGTGTTCAAAAGGGAATTCATCGAGAATACAGTGCTCCTTATGTACCACAACAGAATGGGGTGGCTAAAAGGAAAAACAGAACATTGATTGAAGCAACAAGAACTATGCTTGCAGATACTAAGCTTCCTGTTCAATTCTAGAACGAGGTTGTGAATACTGCTTGCTATACGCTCAATCATGTTTTGACTATGAAGAAGCTTCAGAAGACGAGTTATGAGCTTCTGAACAAGAGAAAACCTAATTTGAAGTACTTGGAACCATTTGGTTTTCCTTGTACTATGTTAAAGAAAGATGCGGGAAAATTTGAAGAAAAAGCTATTGAAGATTATTTCTTAGGTTACGCATCACCTAAGAAGACAATATTTAACTTTACCTCGGGTTGTGTAGAGGAATGGTATCATGTTGATTGTCAATAGTATAACACTCCTTCCCAAGAAAAAGGTCCTGATTGGATGTTTGATTATGAGAGTTTATTTAATTCTTTTACTCAAACGGAGGATCAATCGGATGAAGATTTGGTTCGTGCGTATTTAGAAGATCAGTTCTTACTTCCAATATCTTTTAGTTATGTTTATGTTGATGCCTCACAAGATGATCTTCCTGATACATCTGATGTAATTTCAATTTCATCTGATGATGGTTATTTTGTTGATTCTTCCTCGGATCCATTCCCTGAAACACATGAAATTGGTGAATCGTCTCATGATTCTGAGGAGAACCTCACTAATTAACAGACAATGTTGTTGTTCCTGAGAATCCCACTCTTCGGATTCATAATTATCATCCAAAGGACAACTCCATTGGAGAACATGATGTAGGTGTGCAAACACGTCATCAAGTTGCTTTTTCATGTGAGAATATTGTATTGTGTGCTTATGCGGATCTATATTCCTCTGCAATTGTAAATCTTGCCAAATACACTTGCTTCCTATCCCAAGTAGAGCCAACGACGACTCGTATGACACTTGAAGATCCTTCTTGGGTGAAAGCAATTCAAGAGGAATTGCAACAGTTTAACCGACTGGGTGTATGGGATCTTATCGATAAACCTACTAGAGTCAAAAAGTAGGTATTTAAATGTAAAAAGGGCGATCGTGGAGTGATCGTGAGAAACAAAGCACGGCTAGTGGTGCAAGGTTTTCATCAGCAAGAGGGTATAGACTACACTGAGGTATATGCTCCGGATGCATGATTGGAAGCTATACGAATCTTTCTGGCTTATGCGGCTTACAAGAATATTAAAGTCTATCAAATGGATGTGAAAAGTGCTTTTCTCAATGACAAACTACACGAGGAAGTGTTTGTTTTACAGCCACTTGGCTTTGAAGATCCTGATTATCCGGACTGAGTTTACCGATTAAACAAAGCCCTGTACGGTCTACATCAAGCCCCAAGAGCTTTGTATGGCACGCTTGCTGAACATATGACTGATAACAGCTTCAAGCGAGGGACTGTCGACTACACGTTATTTTCTAAGAATATTGGTGATGATCTTTTCCTCGTTCAGATATATGTCGACGACATTATCTTTTGGTCAACAAACGATAAGTTATGTAAGGAGTTCGGGAAGTCAATGCAAACAAAGTTCGAAATGAGCTCGATGGGAGAGATGAACTTCTTTTTAGGGTTGCAGGTTCATCAGACTACGAAAGGAATCTTTATTCACCATATTAAGTATGTGAACGATGTCTTCAGCCGATTCAAGATAACTGCCAGAAAAATCCCTTCAACTCCTCTCCTTATGGGTCACAATTTATCAACGAGTGAATTGGAGGAAACCGTCGATCCTCCCTTTTATCGAGCTATGATTGGTTCCTTATATACCTTATTGCTTCTCGACCTGACATAATGTTTGCAGTATGTTTATGTGCTAGGTACCAAGCTAGTCCCCGAGTGACTCACCTGGCAGCGGTCAAGCGTATTCTTCAATATCTGAGGGGCAATCCTGACATCGAGTTATGGTACCCCAAGGACGATAATTTTGAACTCACCGCATTTTCTGACTCAGACTATGAAGGGTGCAAGATTAGTTTCAAATAGACTACAGCAGGGTGTCATTTATTAGGAAGCCGGCTTGTTTCCTAGCAGTGTAAGAAGTAGTCAACGGTCACCACTTCAACCGCTGAGGCAGAATATGTGGCAACCTCGAGTTGTTGTTCACAGGTCTTATGGGTCCAACAACATATGCGCGACTACGGTTTGAAGTTTCTTACTACTCCAATTTTAATTGATAACTCTGCTACCATTAGCATCACCAAAAATCACGTACAACACTCTAAAACGAAACATATCGAAATTCGATACCATTTCATACGGGATTGTTTTGAAAACAAATTAACCGATCTTGAGAAAGTACATACCGATTTTCAAAAAGCCGATCTATTTACCAAAGCATTTGACAAAACTCGATTTATTTTTTTGCTTGGTTTAAATGGATTAAAAACCCTTGCTTATATCCTGAAACAAAGATAATTATCTTTATTTTCGGTTTATTTTTCTTTTATTTTATTTTGATTTTGGATTTTGGGGGGTGAAATAGAAAATACAAAAATATTGTGCTTTTAGTTTGTATAGATAAAATCTAAAAACATTGAAAAATTTGAAAAAGACAAAAATATTGTGTTTTTTGTGTGTTTAAAATACTTTTGAAAATCTAAAAACATTAAAAATTTTGAAAAACAAAAAATATTGTGTTTCCGTATGTATAGAAAAATCCGAAAAACCAAAAAGATTGTGACTTTTTATTTTGTTTATTTTGAAAAAGAAAAAAAGATTGTGTTTTATGTATGTAAAGAGAAAATCCAAAATGATTTTTGCATACGATCGCTGAAAATTATGTCAATCACTCATATTTGAAGGACATATACTTGTATATGTTTGGTCCTGATATTTACCTGTAACTGTTGGGGATACCCATTTACCTGACAATGTAAAGTAATTGGGGCAATTGTTATGCGTTTTACTTTATTCTCTCTTTGAAAATTATGTCAGTTATTTAAGTTTGTGGAACATACTTGCATGTTTTGGTCCCATTATTCACTTTTGAAATGTTAGGATAGCCAATAATCTATAGACTGAAAGTGACTAGGGCGATTGAATTTATTATTTTTTATGCTCCTCAAATTTGAGTTTTTGAAGCAAAAAGAGAAAATGATAGTACATTGATCATCTCGTCCCATATCCAGAAAGAAATAAGCTTAAAAGACTGTGTGCTTAACTGCATTGGTGAATTGGTAGGTCTTAAACAAGCTATTAGAGTAAAGTATGTGATATAAACATAAAGAAATGCTATATTGAAAGAGGTGTTAGTCTCTAACAAAAATCTCGGTAATGATGGCAGAAATGTAATAACCTATTATACTCAAGCCTTATATTTTTTTGATCACCAAAAATAAAATAAAGCAAATAACAAGCGTTGAGGTTCTGGACATTGTGAGTCTTTATGCGGCTTAATCATCTGGGTATTCATATGCATGAATATTTCATACGCTTTTAGAGCAAACTTAAAGTCATTAAACTTGATCATTGTTAAACATCGTATAAATTTAAACTACTGATTTAAACAAAATCTGTAGTTAGTCAAACATTTGTTCCTCCCTTTCGCGCGTCTCAATACCAGTAAGAAACAGACCCCAGGGGAAAATGTATGTAAGCCGACAGATAGACTTGTGCATACTAATTCATAGTAAAGGAAACTCAATGCATTGTTCGAAAATTTCTATAAATTCAAATTTTGATCAACAATATATTGTTTTAAGTCAAGTTCGGATGATACGATTGAAATCAAATTAAGCTTGAACTGAGATTAAAGGCTGATAGTTTCTGATATTCTGTGCTCTAATTGAACATTTAATCATATCACAGAAACGCTTGAAATTTTGTTATAAGATTTAAGTGGACAACAATATCAAGGACCGACTTAACGCTAGTCATAATATAGCTGAAATATAAAATTGTGATGGAAGGGCAATTTGGTCAATATGATTCTCTGCTTAAATTCGTCAAAAATACAAAAATATGTACTGCTTTTGAAAAACATACAAAAACACAAAAATATTTTGTTTTATGTTTTATTTTCAGATATTTTTCTTGTAAATATTTTACATCAAAAATTCAAAAATTCGAAAAATATTCTACTTTTTCTTTTACATATTATTTAATATCTTTAAGTTATGTGTTTTAAATGTAAAACACGTTAAGGTATTACAATTTACCACATTGGGTAAAGATCGTTAAGGTAATTGATCATCGAGATACGGGATTTCATTGATTTATTTATTATTTTATTTTTTTAATATTCTTTTATTTAATTGATTTATTTATTCGATTTAAAATTAAATAAATCTGATTCGTTAGTTATGAATAACGAATTGAGGTTATTGATAACGAATTATAAGTAAATTCGATAACCTAATTCGCTTCCGCCACTCAGTAACGAATGATCTCTAATTCGTTATGCATAAAGTAACGAATCAAGCACGAATCCAAGCATGAATTGATTCTAATTCGTTATTTTATTTTAATGATTCTTGTCACACGTGTATTTAAATATGATAAAGAATCGGTTGATTCGTTATTTCAGATTTGAACGAATTAAATGATTTGTTGTCTGGGAAACTGTGTCAAGTTGTGACTTATAGGGATTCGTGAAACACATTCGTCTCCCTATTCACTTTTCTTCTCACTTAAGAAACGAAACTCTGCCAAAATTTTCTGAATGTTCTGACCTTCACGAAACGGTGTTTTGGTTATCAATTCTGAATCGTAAGGTATTGGTGATTATGGCGTAATGATTTTCGTCAGTTTTGATGAACATCTTAGGGGTTAATTAATATTATCATGTTTTAATATATATATAAAACCTCTAATTTACCTGATTTATATAATATTTTGTGAAAATGGACAATGCTAATTATGTTGCGATGTGTTTCCGAGATCCTGGTGATCATCTGTTCGGCCTTACATCGTCAATTATGTGCGAATTTCATTCAAATTGTAATTTTGACCTTTGAAGTTCTTGCGAATTTTGACTTGGACTTTAATTAGTCAATCATTAAGCTTATTAAGGGCCATTCGTTATGATGTGACGAATTGGAACTAAATCGTGTCCAATTCGTTACACGGACCACATGAATCAGGATGTTCATCATAATTTTTAACTAATCAAGCTTTAACTTGTTATTCTTTCACTACTGATTCGTTAAATATAACTCGTAATATTTACTTGATAGCGAATTAGCCAATTCGTCATAACGAATCACCATTTCTTTATAACGAATCAGTCTACTTAACGAATGACATTATATATTATTATATATTAATATTTTAATTATTATAAGTTTTAAGTTATATTAATATTATTTATTGATCATTTTACTAAATCTCGGGGTTATTTATTATCAGTTATCGCTGACAATATGGATCTAGATCCTCCTGCTGCTGAAGCACAACAACAACAACTAGAGCAAGGTCTGCCATTACTCCTGTACAACAAAAAGCATAACATTTGTGCTTTTGTTGGTACAAAAATTGCTGATGTGGATATTTTTGTGGAGATGCTGGCTTTCATACATCGCTCACATATCAACTATGCTGTCCCAGTTGATCCTGAGGTTCGATTCAGCATTATCTGTCAATTCTGGAATACTGCTAGACATGTGGAGACGGAAAATCACATTGCTGCTGAAGTGAATGAAAGAACAGTTGTGATATCAACTGAGACTATTCAACGGGTCTTGAGGTTCGGAGATACTATGGATGACTCGAGTGTGCTTCACAAGGAATTGATTATTAGGCTATTTAATCTTTTGTTCTAATTTGATAATCTAGAGAGTTCAATGTATTACAAGGCGTACTTGTGTCCCACATACAACTACTTACTACATGTTCTGGTACATTGCCTTGGGGGATGGAAAAGAGGTTTTGATGAATGCCGTATCATGCTTCAATCAGCATTCGTCGCGTTAATTCAGAACAAACCTTTCAACTTTTCTGAGATGATCTTCTATCATCTCAAAGAGAATTGTCTTGTAGAGAAAAGACGCAAGAAATTCTTGATGCATCCTTTGTTTGTCCAACTTTTTGTTCAGGATGTGATTCGTGACTTGGTGATCGATCATACGCTCCGAAATGGTAAATTAAAGTTGGAGCATATGAAAGCGGATACAATGCGGAGGATGAAGCAGTATCGTCAAGATCCCCCGCCAAGATTCAAGTGTTTGATTGGTCATGTATCCAATCCTGATTATGTATGCCCTCCTAATGATTGCTGGATCCACGATGACTCGGATTCTGAGCGTGAAGAAGGACCCGGTGGGAACACTGATGATAATGGTGACGATGGTGATGAAGTTGGAAATGATTACCAACATCATGTTAAGGTTGAGGCAGCTGCTGTTGAAGCTGCTCAACGTAAAAGAAAGGGAAGAGAGATAGCAGGTGAAGGATCATCGAAGCGTCGAGTGACTGCTGGAGCTGGTATTTCTTTTGGAGTTCAGCCTCCAAGGTTGTCTGTTATTCAACGACCGGTGGTGCCGCTTACTACTAGCACCCCGTAACTCACGTTGACGACCACACTCACATCTAACCCTAGGCCTGGCATGATTCCACAGTGTGTTTTATCTACATTTCCTCGACCTACGACTGCTACATCGGTGGTTTCACAAACACCGATGATGATGCCACCACCGCCTATGAATATTTCTTTTATGAGGCTTAATCGTCCTTAAGGTCCCGTTCAGCCGATCCCTCCATCGTTTCATCCTATGACACATGATCAACAGATGAAAATGCTCTTGAGCATACTTCATCTTTATGAAAATCAAATATCTGCTGATCGTCTCAAACAAGAGCGTATAATGGATAATCAAAGAAAGCTATTGAGCTATATCTCTTTTTGCCAAAAAGAGACCAAAGCCCTTCGTGAGATTGTTACGTCTCAGGGGGTGAAAATTAAATAACAAGGGGACATAATTCTGCAGCTTACATGCAAAGGAGATGAATTAAAGAAGCTCAGAAATGATAATGAAGATCCTGATGAGTCAGGTGCTGGGGGAAGTCAGACGGAAATAACTCACGGCTCATCCTTCGGTGCATGTACGAGCAGGGATGCTGGTAATGTTTACAAGCAGTTGGTAGTTTATCAAGACTCAACAAACGTGAAACCAATTGAGTCGATAAAGGCTAATACTCTTATATTTATTGATGGTGAGGGAGTGCTCAGGAGCATTGTGAATGCTGATGAGATTGAAGTGGGACAGTTTGTGGAACGGTCCTTAACACGAGAGCAGATCTCGATACTGCTGGGTTTGAATGAAGATGAGCTGAACGTGCTAAAGACTGAGAATGATGTGGAAGTTGAGAATGACTATGAGATCTTGAATGATCCAACGATTCAAATGAACACGTCATTTATTTATGAAGATGAGGGGTCGAGATTGAGGATGTGATGGCTGAGGAATACCCGGATCTATTTCAACGATCATACGTTGATCAGGGTGCTTTTGTATTTACTGAAGAAAACGTAAAAGCAGCCGAAGATCAATTGGAGAAAGTTTCAAAGGGCTAGAGTGTTTACACAAGGTTTGATTCGAAGCCTGATCCATCTGTTGATGATATTCAAGGATTGCATATAGAGACAAGAGAGCACGTAAGATTATTAATGCATTCAAGTATGTTGACAAAGAACTGAAAGTAGAAGCTGTTGCTCGTGCTCAAGCCAATCAGATGACTTCCTTTAAAGATGTGTCTAAAGAAAGAGGTGACATTATTTCATGGCTTTATAATCCTTATTTAAAGTTATGTATCATTAAATGGGAGAATGGCTTCCAGTACTATGAAAAGATTACTGACGTTCTCTCATTACTGCGTTGGGATGTCCGTACCCTCGCGTGTCGACCTTTCATAAACTGTGGTGGGAATCACCAAGAAAATTGGTTCCATCAACATTTTCTGTTCGAGGTGAACCACGGGTTTAAATTCTTTAAGCCGCAGATACCAACCCGTAAACGTATTGACGAGATTTATCCAAGGACGGGTTGGAGGAAGCTCGTGCTTAAAGGGAAGCCGCCAAAGACCATGAAGCGTGTACCAGTCAAGACGCTCGTGTATCAGCATATGTATTTATCTTTCAATCGCTCGTATTATTACAATCGTACTCGCGAGGCCGTTATTGTTTTGGGAAAGGGTTTGAAAACCGAGCTGATTAAGATTATTGATCCGATGTGGCTCGTGAATTTGACTGAGATTGACAACGACGTGCTCTTCAAGAATAAGATATTGATCGAGCGCTGTGAAGACTATGACCGAGCAATGCAGTTTCAACGTGTTGTTCATGTATGTCACGAACATGGAATTAACAGCTGTCGGGACTGGCAGACGAAGCGCTTCAAATAAGTAAAAGACAAAGAGCTCAACACGAGGGGGTGTCTGTTAGTGCATGGTTTTGCGTCTCGAGTCTTTGTATTTATCGTTGTGTATTTATTAATGTAAAGATATTATTGTAGTCTAGTTCGTTAATGTATGTCTAGTTCGTTAAGGATGTTTAACGAACTAGACAGTTAAGTTAAGTTTCCTCCCATTCGTTAAGGATGTTTAACGAATGGGAAGTAGTTCGTTAATGTTTATTCCCATTCGTCATGAAATGTTGACGAATGGGGCATAACGAATCAGTTGATTCGTTATATCTTGTTTCATTTCTATGTAATGTGACGAAGTGGAGCTAATTCGTTACGGCTTGTGTAACGAATTAGATCTATCTTCTATATATAGAGGTTCATACCTCTGATAAATTAAGTTTTGGAGATTAAAGTAGGAACACTCTGCCCAAGTCTCTCTCGATCAAAACTTCATCTAATCTATTACATAATACACCTAATACTAACAATATATCGTGTGTATATATCTTAGATCCGGTTAATCGTATGAACTAGATCCGGTTAATCTATATCAATTAAGGGTAATCAATGAACTAGATCCGGTTAATCGTATTAACATATCTTAGATCTGAGATCTGAGGCGTTATCAAATTTTATTGGATTAATATTTTAATAATATATTACGAGGTAAATATCGAGTTTGAATATTATAACGTTTATTGGATTTTGATGTTAACGTTATATTTTATTATGAACAACGAATATGTTAACAAAGTTTAAAGTTTACGAATGAAAGTACAGATATATATATAAATAAAATATCTTTTACGGGTTTAAACAAGACTTGGCGAGTTTGAAATTTATAACGATTATGAATTATGGATCTTTAACGAAATTTTATTTTGAAAATAATTACGTTGGCGTGTTAAAAAGTTTAACGCAATAATAATTATTTATATTCCTAATCGGGTTTCTAACGAAAACTTAACGGAAACGAAAGTCGGGTTTATAGGTGAAAAGAGATTATAACTAATTTTATTGGTTTAATATAGTTTTTATAAATTTTATTTGGTTAATAAATATTAAAAGAAAGGTTTAAAAAATAAAAAGAAAACAAAACAACAAAACTGTTATGACCCGGGTTCGAACCCGGGTCCCCTGATTGACAGGTTCATGGACTAACCAGTTTGACCAGATTGTTTGTTTGTTAAAATATCATAAACAAAAATATTTAACTTAAAATTAAAGTTCGTCATCTTTATCAAAATCCGCTCTTTGTTTGTTCAATATCTGTTAGGGGTTTTGTTAATAGGATTAAAATGATTCAAAAACATGCATTAATTACCTTGTAGCGATGATAATCGACGACGAATGAAGGTGGCCGGAATTGGGTCTTTGATGCACAATTACGGGTTTATTGAGAGTGTTTTAGGTTAAAACGAGGATTGTCGCAATTTTTGATGTTAGATTAGGTTCTATTTGCAGTCTCAATTGAATCAATTAGGGTTTATGTCGAGTTATTATGATTTTTATTATAGACGACGGTCTTGTTGATGAATTAGTGTTAATTGGATCCTTAATGACAAAGTTAATCAAGTAATAATATCTATCATTAGTGGAGAAATCGTTTGGTATGGTTTAACGGATTTAATGAAGTATGAAACGATGTTTCGTTGTACCTCTGACGCCGGTTTCCGGCCGCCGGATGATCGCCGGAAAATCGCGAAAGGGAGGGGACGGCTAGGAGGGGTTGGGTGTTATTGTTAATTCAAATATAATTTACATGTTTACACTAATAGCCCCTCAACTTTCATATTTCTTTTAAATAGAATTTAGAATATATTTACGAATTAAACCTTGAACTTTTAAATGTTATGTAAATAAAATAAAAGTTAATAATTATGTTCACATTATACCCGGATAGTTCGGGACTCGTTTAAGTAAAACTTTAAATGCCGGAGCTTTGTAAGTTAAACGAATCACATAGAAAATGAACGATGGATGACTTGAACTATCGAGAATATTGTATAAATACTAAAGGAATGATACGATCACATCGAAACAACAAAACGTGTCGATTAACGAACATAACGAAAATACATGAGACGAAACTTGAAATATATATATATATATATATTTATAAATAAAACCAAAAATTTTAAACGGATCGGATTTTCGGGTTTGAAAACTAACGAAAGTTACATTTCAGCAGTGATTTATTTTGGGCATGAATCAAGTTGTATTTTGACTTAGATTCCTCACAAATATCATAAGACACGGTTTCAAATAATTTAACGGAATTAGCTGAAACATTTTCTGACATTGTAGAGACAAGGTTCAGACTAACCTCATCAATCTTGGCCATATATGCAAAAGAAGTGGGATACGTGTTGCACGAAATATAAGAATCTTATTCAGTCTCTGATTCGTTCTAGGTATTCAATCCATCTCCTTGAGCGTCTTGAAAGTTCTCAGCTTGATCAAAGATGGCGAGATTAGCTTGATTGCCATTACCCAACAGCCTTTGATTCCAATCAATCCCTTTGGCTGTAAGTAGAGCTTGTGAACCAGTAGCCTTTGAAGATTCTCCGTCAGAAGCCTTCTATGTTGAGTCAGAGTACTTCTTACCCGGGCTTCTTTCTTGATTAGGGGGTCCACTGTATTCTTTCATCGGCTTGTCACACTCTTTTGAAAAGTGACCAAAGTCTTGACAATTATAACGTATTACCTTAAGCTTGTCAAAACCAACCCGCTTAATCAAAGTAGGTAGATCTTTCCCAGTTCTTTGCATAAATTTCCTTACTTTACACACGATCACTGTTATATTCCATTACAAATCATCTGGATAGATCTGGTCATGGTCTTCATCTGTAAGCCCAGTAGTGGCAATTTTCCCACTCACCAGATTTTCATATGAACTCATGAAAGCACTTAGAAAAGCAAAGTGTTGTTCGGCTTCTTTCATTTTCACATTTAGTGGTTGAGTAAAAGCATTACTAGTACTAGTTGATCCACCAGAATTTGTATTTGAACCAGATGCCATGAAACAAAGATCTGGCATTGATTCATTAAGTGAGGATAGCACATCTTGAGAAGTTTGAGAGAGGAAAGAATTGATTGGGGCTGTTGTATAGTTTAATGGTAGAGATCCTCCATACAAAGTTGGATCTTGGTTTTCTTTTTAAGACTTTTGACACTTCATGTCATACTCTCTTTCTTCTATTTTCTGCATAAACTCCATAGTAGTTAGATCTTCATTTTTGAAGAAACTGTTTTCTTTCAACACAAGGAGAAAAGTTTAATAAGAACCCGGTAGAGCATTCTTGACAGTGTCAATCTTGTCAGGTTCAGTTGGTTCCATTTGCGGTTTGCTCATCTCTGCAATCAGATGATTAAACCCGGTCAGCATCTTCTCAACTGTCTCTCCCTTCAACAAATTAAAGTTTCTGAATTAAAACTTTAACATAACTTTCTTGCTCTCTCGTGTATTACCCATGCTTCTCATATTGATGTGTTGAAACAAAGATGCACATATCTTTATACTTCCCACCCGGTAAAAAATATTATTTGGTAAAGCCATTGTCATAGTAGAATGCTTTTATTAAGATTTCTAATGCCTTTTTCTAATCCTGTGTATAAGCATTAAAAGCTTTTGGTTAAAACCTAGTAGTTGCATCACCGATCAAAGGAGAAACACACACATCATTAAATTATCTCGAACAATCAGGATTTACGGATCCTAAATATGCTCAGAATCTTGGTTCCCACTTAGCAAAGTCACTGAATTTCATCAATCGGGACATTTAGAATGTGAACCGATTTCAGCGTCTTAGTGAAGCATCTGGTTATATCACCATATATTGAGATGCTAAATCATAAAAGCCATCCATGACAAAAACATGGGTTAAACAAATTCAAGTTAGGTTAAATTATCCAAAATAAAAACTTAAGGGTGCAAATTGTAACTTTCAGTAACGAATGAATAAGTCTCGTAATGAATGGATTAAAAATGATAACGAATGGTGAACAGTAACACACATGAGGTTATAAAGTTTAGGTAACAAATGGTTTCACGAATTGGCAACGAATGACACCACAGTTTTCACAAAAAGACTTTAACGAATGATGATTCAATGGTAACGAATTAGCACATAAATGATCAAACGAATAGCATAACGGATGGTATAGCGGATGGCTTGACGAATAGAATAAAGAATCAGGTAACGAATAGGGTAATGAATGAGTCTTTCACAAATGTGTTTTCGTAACGAATGACTTGATCATGAATATGAATTTGATGAGGAATGAGCTACAATACACGTATAGCCAGATGTAACCAACTACCATGTGTCTATAAATAGTTATTGGCTGATAGCGAATGGCTGCTACGGTATAACGAATGAATCATTATATTGTAACAAATGGGACCTTCAAACTCAAAATTCCAGATCTTCAAGTCTCAATCCAAACTTGAATCCAAACTAACAATCAACAATGGATATCTCGTCCGTAAGTCAACCAAATTACACAATTAATAGCTTAATAGAATCGTGTAAATCACGTGAACAAACCCTAACGTAGCCAAACATCCATGTCTCATCCAAACTCGTCCGAAATCCAGATTATACTTTAAACAGAAACCTATGTTTCCAGAAATACCGATTAACTTCAATTACACTCAACTAACCAGTAATTATCTAATTAAAGCTTACACAAAGATATCTAATCTGATTACGAAATTAATACAATTCAATTCAGCCTCAATTATCCATTCAACTGAGATAATTAATTCAAAATTAAACAAACAGTTTCAAATCTAAACTTATAACAATTAACTGATGAATTCTAAAAAATTCACCATTATAATGATTAAAATCACCTACACAATCGAATACTCAGCTCTGATACTACTTGAGAGAGCTTGATTGAGCTTGATATGATTCAATTCATATCGATATACATTAACGAATCTAGTTCTTGATCTGTGTTTGGTCATTAACGGATTGAATGAACGAAGTGTGTGTATGAGAAGTGATTTTGGCAGCGTAACGATTCACCGAGAATAATTATCAACACTTGTTAAATTATGAATCAGGAACAACCTATATATAGAAGACGAAGTCCATTCGTTACACAGCCCGTAATGAAACAAAACTTAAATAATATAGCGAATGGCTCATTCACTATACCTCATTCGTCAATATTCCATGACGGATGGTAACATATTAATAACGATTAGGTCCATTAGTTAAAGATCCTTAACAAATTGACATTAAATATAACTTATGAGTTCATTCATTAAACATCTTTAACGAATGAACACAAATTACATAACGAAAGGATAAGTGAAAAGACCAAACTGCCTTGACATTAATATAAATAAAGTACAATTAATTACAAAGACCGAGACAACCAAAACGGTGTACTAAAAAGAAATTGTAGGTTTTTTTGATTTCTTGGTATTTGCTTTTGACTTTACTGGTTTGTCCACTTTGAATGTACTTGAACCATATGAAGCCTCCTCAAATTCATGAGGTTCACATAAAATGTGATTAGAACATGGAATGTTCTTTTCTTTGTGTACAGTTTCTGGTACATGTACGCCCTCAATGACAACTTCCTCAAGAGTCTCAACAAAAACTTTATTGCTTTTTAATATGAGGTCCTTGATTTGATGATTTACAAGTAGGTCTTTTTTGGTTAAAGTGTTTTGGTTTCTCCAAATTAATGACTGATTCAATTTTAGAAGTTTTAGCATTTGAATTTTTGTCAATAATAACATTTTCTTCTATTCCATAAAATGGATTGTTTAAATAGTCATTATGAAATGGTGGAGGCACCTCAACAAAACCTGAACCTGTTTTAGACCCTTTCTTCTTACCAGATACTTCCATTATTTCATTTAGCAGAAAAGGTGAATTCCTAAACTTTCCCAATTTGTTCTTCAATTCAAGAACTTCATTTTCAAGCTCAGTTATTTTTGGTCTTGAGTTAAGTATCTCTGGAAACTGTTTATCAATGATAATTAGTTTTCCTGAAAGTTTATCTTTCAGATCGTGATTACTATTCCATAATTCCTCAATTTTTGTTTTTGATATTTTCTCAATATAAGAAGATTATCTGTAGTTATCTCGAATTATAGCAAGATCTTTCATCAATGTCTCATTATGAGCATGAATTAAGTCATATTTGTACTTAAGTTCCTCACAATGAGAACAAGGAACAGTTTCAAATACTTTAATAGTTTCACATGTCACATGGTCCGATGCAATAGAAGTGGAATTAGGACTAACCTCTTCTATTTTGGCCATTCGAGCAAACGAACTTGAAGGTATGTGGGTTGAAGTGTCAGAATCAGACTCAGTTTTTGATTCACTCTTAGTAGTTAATCCTTCACCTCTTGCATCTTGAAAGTTATCAACATGGTCAAACATTGCAAGATTAGCTTGGTTACCTGAAGAATTTCCCAATAATCTCTGGTTCAAATCAATACCCTCAGTCAACAGTGCTTGTGATCCACCCAGCTTCACAGAGTCACTCCCAGAAGTTTTTTCGTTAGAATCATAATATTTCTTTCCAGGATTTCTATATTGGTTTCTAGGTCCTGTCTACTCCTTCTTGGGTTTATCACAATTTTTGGCAAATGACCAAAATCTTGACAATAATAGCACTGAACTTTCAACTTATCAATATCAAGTCTCTTGTTTAGAGTTGGTACATCTTTCCCAGTCTTCTGCATAAACCGTTTAAACTTTCTCACAATCATCGCTAATTCCATTTGAGATCCATGAGTTCCAGATCATCTGGGTCTATCTGGTCGTAATCTTCATCAGTAAGCTCACTTGTGGCAATTTTACCACCCATCAACTGCTTGTATGAACTCATAAAGGCACTAAGGAAAGCAAAGTGTTGTTCAGCTTCCTTCATATTGAAATTCGATTGTTGATTTGACAAAGAATTACCAGCACTCACAAATGGAGTGCTTGACCCACCAGCATTGTTATTGGACCCATAAGCCATGAAACAAACATTTGACATTGCCTCATTAACAACTTGTGGAGGAACTTCTTGATTTTGAGTATATAAAGCAGATATAGGTACTGAACTGATGCTTAATGGTAATGACCCACAATATAATGTAGGATCTCGACTATCCTTTGAAGAGTTTTGACATCTCATATCATATTCCCCCTCTTCAATTTATTTCATGAACTCTAAAGTCGTTAAATCTTCATTCTGGAAAATATTATATTTCAACACGAGTAAGAAAGTAGAGTATGAATTCGGCAATGAATTATTGATAGTATCAATTTGGTCAGATTGAGATGGTTCCAACTTTTTCTTTGTCATTTCAGAAATAATATGATTAAATCTTGTAAGCAACTCTTCAACAGTCTTTCATTTCAACAAGCAAAAGTTTCTAAATTGAAACTTGAACATGACCTTTTTTACTCTCCAATGTGTTTCCCATACTTGTTAGTCGTAGATGTTGGTAAAGAGAAGCACATATCAAAATACTTCCAACTTGGTGGAAAAAATTATCGGGTAAGGCCATAGTTAAAGTGGAATATGCTTTAGTTTCAACTTCCAATGATAGGAGGGGTATAAACATTATTAAGGCTTCTAGAGCAATTAGGATGCACGGATCCTATATGATCTTTAAACCTTGGCTCCCATTTACAAAAATCGCTTCACATCATAAACCGTAGACATTTTAAAAGTAAACCAATTTCTACGTCCAGATTAAACATCTGTTACATCATTATATTATGAGAAGCTAACACATAGTGGTTAGCCATTTTTCAGAAAGATATGTTCAAACAATCAACTTTAAAATTTGGGTAGAAAATGTCAAAAGATCAAAGTTAAGGGTTAATTTTTAACTTCTGTAACGAATGAGTAATAGTATTGACAAATGAGGTTTTGGTGTAACGAATGACTCAAAACTAAAACTAATGGTTATAGCGAATGAGTGTAGTTTTTGGTAACAAATGGTTCAGGTAATAACATGAATAGGTTCATGTTCACACGAATGACCACGTAACGAATCACATGTAATCACACGTATAGGCAGACGAATGGGTTTACGAATGATGGTATCACGAATGAGGTTCGTATATGAATGAGCAACAATAGCGAATGATCATTTATAATGAACTGACATGTGGCATAAAATGGTTACCATTGTTCGTGCGAATGAGCAGTTACAACGTAACGATTGAGCACTCAACATAATTAATGGATTCTTCAAACCTTCAAACTATTTCCGAATTTCAGAAATTCTAGACTCAACACCAATTCTGATGATCTTCAGATTTGGATTACTCGTCCAAATAAACACTAAATTCAACAATTACCCTATCAATTTACTTATCAAAACAGTCTGAACAAACCATAACCAATCCAGACACCAATTCTGTCACACCCCCGGCCAAAGGCGGAAAGCCAAGGGCGTGGACGAAGTCGCAGATTGAATAAGCCATAACACAGGTTAAGAGTCTAAATGAAATGCATACATAAATATTCAAGTTACATTGTTCAAAAGATACAAATAACACCACAATTGTCCAACAGATACTAAATCTAGTACTACGCCTTCGGTCTTCTCCTAAGGCCATCTAGAAATCCCTGTTCTTCATCTATCAGCATTACCTAAAAATATGCAGGAAAACGTCAACTACAAAAATAGTTGAGTGAGAACATAAGTTTGTGGTAAAAAGAAAAAGGGATTTCATACACAAGCATGCTAGACCAAGTTGTAGGGGTTTATATATAGGGTGTACCAGCGGCTAACCCACCACTCCTACAACTTGTTCTACCATGTTTGAGTATGATCCCGGTTTTTAGGAAAAATAGTTAGAAAAAGAACAAGCGCACCAAAATAGGTTGTAGGGGTTTATATATAGGGTGTACCAGCGGCTAACCCACCACTCCTACAGCATATTTTGTTGTGCTTTTTGGTTTATAAATCCAAAGTGAGAAGACAGATCATAAGTAAAAGCGTAGTGCGGGTACATGGATCATTACAGTTCATAATAGTGCGCGAAAAGCGTGCACGTGGGTCATTGAGTGGAGAGGAGAGTCCAGAGTTACGATGTGTGTGAGGCAACGCAATAGTTCATAATACTCGAGATAATTGCACATAACAGATAGACCAAAAGAGCAAGTAATAACACATAATACACATTAGAGGCCACGCGAGAGAGAGGCGAGACTTACATGGATTCACACAGAATCCAAGGCCGTCGAGTCAGTAGTGGAGCGAGACTTACATGGGTCCCGCAGGATACCCAAAGCAGTCGTGATAGTGGCCGTGGTTCATAGAGCAACAGTGTAGAGAGCATATAGTTCATAGTGCAATAGCGCGTAGAGCGAACATGTATAGTGCAACAGTTCATAGAGCAGCAGTTCATAGAGTAATACAATTTGTAGAGTAAGTAAAGTAATTGTGATAGTGCTTACATTACGTTAAGTTATAAGTGAAAGCGAGTAAAAGCAGAGAAAACAGTGTGTAAAGGTTTTGAAGTAAAGTGTTTTTGCATATTTCCACCCCGTGGTTTGATAAAGCAATACAGTTAAAAAGGGGTTATGAACTCACCTTGATCTCGGGTTAGGATGGTGCTACAATAGATCTCCTTAGCCTAGAATTTGACATATATATAAGGTTAACAACGCGTTATAAGTCTAAGAAAACGAGCTTACGCGACCTCGAGCAAAAACTAGGTTTTAAAGACGAAAACAGCTTGGTTCTGGCTTGATTCGGTCTAATAGGCACACATTCGGTCGAATCTGAGGCACACTCGATCGAACTAGACACACACTCGGTCGAACCAGCTGGGAAAACTTGTTCGGTCGAACATGGCACTTATTCGGTCGAATAGACACTCGTTTGGTCGAATACGAAGCTCATTCGGTCGAATGAGGTGGAGACCATTCGGTTGCTTCCCTATTCGGTCGAATGGACTAGTTCGGTCGACTGGTTCGACCGAATGAGTCCTGAGTCGACGCCTTCAAGCCGGGCGACGGAGAAACCTACGGGATTTCGCGATTTTCATGATTTTTCACCCAAAATCGAAGATTTTGACAAGGAAATGCTCGGGATTGAAAGAACTAATGATTCCTAGTGTTTTTATACACAAAGACCTGCATTTTGATACCAAAACAAGACGGTTTTTGACCCGAAAACTCTAGAAACGAAAATGGGTGTTTATGCTCGATTTGAGGCCGAAAATGGTTATGAAAACGGATGATTTTCGAGAGGGACTTACCAAAAACGAATTGCTACAAGATTCCGGGCTCGGGTTTACGTTTTGAACACTTTCTCTCTCTAGCTTCTCTCTCTAGAATGAGAGCGTTTGGGTGTGGGAGTGGGAGAGAAGAAGAGAAAATGGGGGAGTTGTCTTGAACTTACGTTTATATACTCGGTTTCTTGGGTTCGGGTTTTGGCTCGGGTTGGTTTTTCCTACGGGTCAAGACGGGTCGAGTTCATAAAATTTATAAAACGAAACATTTTTCTAAAAACTTTTATAAAATAACTTTAAATAAAATATCTGAAATCATTTAAAATAATGAAAATATCATTTATGTACGAAAGATAGATTTTTGGTCACCGGGTTAAATTTCGGGATGTTACAGTCTCCCCAACTTTAGGGAATTTCGTCCCGAAATTCAAGCACACGGTCCAACTTATGAAATAGATTCTACCAAATCAATACAGGTCATTCTTTTGATGTGCACTTTCAGGGATTCGCAAATTAACGAGGAGGGGGCTTATATATAGGGTGTACCATCGGCTAACCCACCACTCCCTCATCGTAATTTGAGAATTTCTCCTTTCCATGCATAACGTCCAAATGGCCTATATTAACTTTTAAATATCATGAAATTTGAGCATGAGATAACTTGGTTCGAGATAGAGTAATCATTCCAAGAGAGAAAATAAATTGCGCATAGTGGTTCAAATAGTGAGTTCATGAGCATAAATAGTCCATTCGCGATCCTAGTGATTAGAGCAACTTAGTTCATCCAAACACAAAACTATGAGCATTCACCCAAGACTTGCTTCGGGCGCATCCACGTACTGCTGAAGGGGTTTATGTATAGGGTGTACCATCGGCTAACCCACCACCCCTTCAACTTTACCCGAATGTTCCTTTCCGCTGATCATGGACTAGGACTCACAGTGACACTCCTACTCCCCTCACAAGCCCTAAATTTCCAATTTTCGTATTCGATCATATTCAATTCCAGTTGTAGGAGTTTATATATAGGGTGTACCAGCGGCGTACCCACCACTCCTACAACATTCCTTGAATACTCTCTCAACTGCCATTGGGTTCAAGACTTGCGACACACTTTACTACCACAAGTCCCTACCTCCAATACCCGCTTCAGAACTACACACGCCCTGTCAAAGGGGTTTATATATGTAGGGTGTACCAGCGGCGTACCCACCACTCCTTCGACATTCTTTGAGTAGCCCCTTACTCCACGAATATTGGGCTCAGGACTCACAGTACCATGATGGAACATCTACATACGTACGCACCTGTGACTTAACAATTATATTCCGGACTATAATCGTTATTTCACCTTGCATCGTCCTTGCAACTGTCACTCCATCGCGTAAGTGCTTAAGGGAAAACTCTACACATAATCACATAACCAGGCAATCACATAAGCGGCAGCAGTATAATGCGTAAATAGTTCGATCGGTCGTGAAGCACGTTTGCTCGTTGGTCATAGTGTGAGGGATACGAGAGTATTGCGTTTGTGCGTGGTTCGTGTAATAGTGCTTAGTGTACAAAGTGTAGTAGTGATAATAGTGGAAAGTGTGTTGATCATAAGTGGTGTTGTCAAGAATTCGAGTTAAAATAGTTGTGCGGGCGTGTAGGGGTCAAAGGCGAGCAGCTCCGGCAAGGGTTAAAGTCGTAAGAAGAGAGCAAGGAGAAAAGGGTTAGAATCGTGTCGAAAGGAAAGGAAGAGAACATACCTGGAGCGGCGTCTTGATCTTGCTGGGCTGCGGCGGCTCCGATCCTGTAAACGCGTCCTCTTGCAGGAGGAATCTCGACGGTGATGCGGGGGCAGCGATTCCTGAGGTGATCGGTGGCTCCACACTCGTAACAGGCTCTTGCGTTGGAGGCGGCGTTATTGGCGGCGGCAGGTGCAGATCTGCAGGTATTAGCTAGGTGACCGAGTCGTCCACAATTTGTGCATCTGTAGCATTGGACTCCCTGGGGGTGATGACGTTGGCACGTGTGGCATTTGGGATGGGCACCGGCGTATCCCGCTCGGGGTCTGTTGGAGGCATCAGGAGCAACTGTGTTCAGGGGAACAGCTTGAGTGACAGTAGTGGTGGCGGCAAGGACCTTCTGCTTCTTGCGATTCGGTTCGTCAGATAGTTGGCCGGCTTTGATTAGGCTCTGGGCCACAAGAGCGGTGAGGTGAACAGCGGCTTGGACCGTCTGGGGATCAGCTGCGATGAGGATGGCGCGCATGCAATCGGGAAGGCCACGGATGTAAGCTTCAACAGCACGTTCTGCGGGAGTAACCATATGTGGTACCAAAAGGGCGAGCTCGTGGTAACGTTCGGTGTATCCTTGGTAGTCAGCCCCTTCCATCTTATGTTCTCAAAACTCTGCTTCGAGCTTCTGTTGCTCGCTACGGGGTACGAACTCTCGGGTGACGACTTCCTTGAATTCGGTCCAGGGCAAAGCGTTGGCAGCTTCACGGCCACGAGTTCTGACTTCGTTGTTCCACCAGTTTAGAGCGCGCTTGAGGAACATACTTGCAGCATAGCGGACTCTCAGATTTTCCGGGCAAGCAACGATATCGAACGTAACTTCCATCTTTTCGAACCATTGTAGAAGACCGGCAGCGCCTTCAGATCCTTCGAAGTTCGTCGGTCGGGCAATTTGGAAGGCCTTGTAATGTCGATCGGTTGCATTAGCGTTCGGGTTCTGGTCTTGGTTTGCAGCGGGTTGAACTCCCTCTTGCATGGTCTGGGCGATTTGGGTCACCATTCCAGGAAGGACAGCAGCTATCTGCTGTGCGATAATGTTGGCCAGCTCGGCAGGGTCAGTGTTATCAGCGCGTCGGGGAGGCATTCTGGGAATAGACAAAATGAGAGACAAGTGCAAAAGAGATACATCGAGGATATAGCAATAGAGTAAGGCGATCACAAGATAAGCAAACAATGTGTAGATGTGATACAAGTGGCGATATAGTGATGTGTGGCATCATGCTCGAACATAGATCAGAGTGGAGAGACAAGCGATTAAACAGATAAACATGTAAGCAAGTAGCAAGTAAATAGTTGGCAAGTAAGCAAGTGTGATATGTGCAAGTGATGCATGAAACTATCCAAAGTATGGTCCCTAAGTTATAGTCTAGGTCATACCTAATTCTCTATAACCTTGGGCTCTGATACCAATCTGTCACACCCCCGGCCAAAGGCGGAAAGCCAAGGGCGTGGACGAAGTCGCAGATTGAATAAGCCATAACACAGGTTAAGAGTCTAAATGAAATGCATACATAAATATTCAAGTTACATTGTTCAAAAGATACAAATAACACCACAATTGTCCAACAGATACTAAATCTAGTACTACGCCTTCGGTCTTCTCCTAAGGCCATCTAGAAATCCCTGTTCTTCATCTATCAGCATTACCTAAAAATATGCAGGAAAACGTCAACTACAAAAATAGTTGAGTGAGAACATAAGTTTGTGGTAAAAAGAAAAAGGGATTTCATACACAAGCATGCTAGACCAAGTTGTAGGGGTTTATATATAGGGTGTACCAGCGGCTAACCCACCACTCCTACAACTTGTTCTACCATGTTTGAGTATGATCCCGGTTTTTAGGAAAAATAGTTAGAAAAAGAACAAGCGCACCAAAATAGGTTGTAGGGGTTTATATATAGGGTGTACCAGCGGCTAACCCACCACTCCTACAGCATATTTTGTTGTGCTTTTTGGTTTATAAATCCAAAGTGAGAAGACAGATCATAAGTAAAAGCGTAGTGCGGGTACATGGATCATTACAGTTCATAATAGTGCGCGAAAAGCGTGCACGTGGGTCATTGAGTGGAGAGGAGAGTCCAGAGTTACGATGTGTGTGAGGCAACGCAATAGTTCATAATACTCGAGATAATTGCACATAACAGATAGACCAAAAGAGCAAGTAATAACACATAATACACATAAGAGGCCACGCGAGAGAGAGGCGAGACTTACATGGATTCACACAGAATCCAAGGCCGTCGAGTCAGTAGTGGAGCGAGACTTACATGGGTCCCGCAGGATACCCAAAGCAGTCGTGATAGTGGCCGTGGTTCATAGAGCAACAGTGTAGAGAGCATATAGTTCATAGTGCAATAGCGCGTAGAGCGAACATGTATAGTGCAACAGTTCATAGAGCAGCAGTTCATAGAGTAATACAATTTGTAGAGTAAGTAAAGTAATTGTGATAGTGCTTACATTACGTTAAGTTATAAGTGAAAGCGAGTAAAAGCAGAGAAAACAGTGTGTAAAGGTTTTGAAATAAAGTGTTTTTGCATATTTCCACCCCGTGGTTTGATAAAGCAATACAGTTAAAAAGGGGTTATGAACTCACCTTGATCTCGGGTTAGGATGGTGCTACAATAGATCTCCTTAGCCTAGAATTTGACATATATATAAGGTTAACAATGCGTTATAAGTCTAAGAAAACGAGCTTACGCGACCTCGAGCAAAAACTAGGTTTTAAAGACGAAAACAGCTTGGTTCTGGCTTGATTCGGTCTAATAGGCACACATTCGGTCGAATCTGAGGCACACTCGATCGAACTAGACACACACTCGGTCGAACCAGCTGGGAAACCTCGTTCGGTCGAACATGGCACTTGTTCGGTCGAATAGACACTCGTTCGGTCGAATACGAAGCTCATTCGGTCGAATGAGGTGGAGACCATTCGGTTGCTTCCCTATTCGGTCGAATGGACTGGTTCGGTCGACTGGTTCGACCGAATGAGTCCTGAGTCGACGCCTTCAAGCCGGGCGACGGAGAAACCTACTGGATTTCGCGATTTTCATGATTTTTCACCCAAAATCGAAGTTTTTGACAAGGAAATGCTCGGGATTGAAAGAACTAATGATTCCTAGTGTTTTTATACACAAAGACCTGCATTTTGACACCAAAACAAGACGGTTTTTGACCCGAAAACTCTAGAAACGAAAATGGGTGTTTTTGCTCGATTTGAGGCCGAAAATGGTTATGAAAACGGATGATTTTCGAGAGGGACTTACCAAAAACGAATTGCTTCAAGATTCCGGGCTCGGGTTTGCGTTTTGAACACTTTCTCTCTCTAGCTTCTCTCTCTAGAATGAGAGCGTTTGGGTGTGGGAGTGGGAGAGAAGAAGAGAAAATGGGGGAGTTGTCTTGAACTTACGTTTATATACTCGGTTTCTTGGGTTCGGGTTTTGGCTCGGGTTGGTTTTTCCTACGGGTCAAGACGGGTCGAGTTCATAAAATTTATAAAACGAAACATTTTTCTAAAAACTTTTATAAAATAACTTTAAATAAAATATCTGAAATCTTTTAAAATAATGAAAATATCATTTATTTACGAAAGATAGATTTTTGGTCACCGGGTTAAATTTCGGGATGTTACAAATTCCAACTTAAACATGTTCAAAATCACACAAAACCAGTCCGAAAAAATCTGTTACCGTCAAGCTCAATTACAATATCAATTCTATTGAATTGATAAATAATAATCCAATTAAACACAAACGAAGAATTTGAAATGGATTACGAACTTATTTGACAAGACCCGAGACCCGGTGCGGAAGTGTGAATAATCATTACTAACGGAGGAGATCGGATCTGGGTTACGATCGGATCGCACTCGTATTCACTCTTGAATGATATTTGGACGGAAGATATGTATTGGGAGAGAGCCTGATTCGATTAACTAATAATCAATAAAGTATGATGAACACATATATGTAATCGAAACACAAGTAAGAAAGAAATGGTAGTATGATATCATTATTCGAATGATTCTCATAAAGATGAACCACTCATACATACATTCATACATACACAAGAAATATCATCCACCCCGGGAGATCTCATCCCAGGGAGGAGACTCTCTCATAGAGATAAAACCTTAGATCTCAATCAAATAGACAATACACTCAGTACTAGACAAATGAATAAAAACATTTATTTATACTACTCTAGCATGACTTGGTCTTCCAGACATCCACCATTGGTTGGGACCAAACAATATATTTTTCATCCACATATTAATTCGATGCGCCAGTCTAAAATATAAGTCCCAACAATCTTCCCCTTAGACCGATGCCATCGAATTTTATTCCATGGTTACTTCATAACCCGTTGTCTTTCATTTAAATTCCCCCCCTCACTTTAAGCGGCTTTGAATTTCAATGATCAACATCAAGTAAGGTCATCATAAAATGAAATACACTCAATGTGATCATCAAATAATCTTCAATTTTTCCCGTTTTTGATGTGGATGTTGAGATGGCAGATTCCATCTGATTATGTCATCAAGATCCTCCACATCTTTGAAAACTTTGGATTATTGATTTTGATCAACTTTTCCTTAACTTGAGCCTTTTACTTGATTTGAGTCATTTACTTGATTGGAAGAAACCAATTTTCAATGAAATTCAAAGAATTTTACTCCCCCAATTTCGTTGCAATTGTCTTTAAGGAAAATGTCTTCAAATCAAGTATGGGTGAAAACATGAAACTCTTCAATTTCAACAATCTTTGACTTGGTTAACTCATGAAATGATCTGAAAAATCAACCATCTTGATCTTATAAGCACATTGTGAAGTCGTGATGTTTTGGTTGATTTTGCCCAATTTTTGCTCAAAAGTATCTAAAAATGACCAAAATGCCCTTTGTTGACCCGATACAGTCAACAGCTGAGTTGACCAGAAAAATCATTTCCAAACGATCACTCATACTTGGGAAAACATCTTTCATTTAGAACATCTACTCAAAAAGTCAACGGATAAGCGAGTATACATTCTTTTCTACATCTTGGCCTGTTTGACTTTGAAAGTCAACCGCATCAAATATCCAAAAGTTTCTTCCGAAAACTTGAAATGTTTCACAAATACAAACTTTATGTTCACGAGCACACAGATTTCCCTTCCCGAGCATGCTAGAATATAGTCATGCTTGAGAGTAAGAAGTGTGTTCGAGAGTAAAAAGATATGCAGTGATTTGTCATGAAGGTTTTCTTTATGAGCACCAAGCATGCTTGTGAGCAAAAAATGTGCTCGAGACACCATTCTAATTGTTCATATCAAAAAAGAGTTTGCTCGAAAAGATATTCTTGAATAAAAATAAGATGTGCTTGAGAAAAGATAATATTCTCGGGGTAAATACTTATCCTTTTCTGCACACATAATACTCGTTTCGGCTTCATAATTATCAATTTCAGCACTAAAGTAAGCATTTTCAGCTCTAAACTCAACAGCATCAGCAGCTCGTTAACAACATGTTTGTTGGGATGAGAAATAGGCTAAAGGAAGATTGGAAACTTCTCAACCTCTCAATAAACTGCTAAGTTTGGACTCCGAGCAAGCTAAGACCTCCGAGCAAAGTTTTACTTATCCTAGCAAGGTATTTTTCCTTCTGGACAAAGTTATCTTCTAGAAGTCCTCTTAAGTGTTAATTCGAGCAAGGTTCACTATGTCTAGCAAGGTAGTTCTTCAAGTCAAGCAAGGTTTATTTTGAAACTTTTGCCAAAAACAAAGCTAAAAAGTCAAATCTAGCAAGGTTCATTCATAATAAATAGTGTTCCCAGCAAGGTTAAAGAAAGTTGATAAAGAAACAAGTTAAGTATTCTACCGAGAAAGGTTCAACTCCTAAAAAAGCTACACTGTTACCAACACAGTTTGATTTGCTGAATAAGTTATTATTAACAAAGAGTTGAAGGGATTCCTGAAGAACAAGTTTTCTAGTGGAATTATATCGAGCAAAGTTTGATTTAGTCAAGAGGATTGAAGTCTGCTAGGAGAATATTTTCCTTGAAAATATTCTAAGTAAAGTCTAGCCGGAGAACTATTTACCAGCACACTTCATGGTTACCAAGTATGCTCGGAAATGATACATGTTGCAAAGCTTGCCCGAAGACTTGTTTTACACTTAGCATTTATTGTAATAGATTTAACTATGAAAGAATGATTAGGGTTTCCAGATATGGAATGTCAGATGTCAGGGCAGGCCTATAAAAGGAATATTTTAGGGAACGCCAAAGAAAACAACTTTTAGACACCTAGACATTTCACCTAGTATTGATTGTGACGGTTGTCTTTATCTCGTACTGATAAAACATTCCATTCTGAAACCCTAATCGATTTCCTTTTTTATTTGACATATTCAATATCAATGGAAATATTTTGAGTTACAGTGTGTTTTTGTTACATTTATGTCTTGTTAGCAACAATTAGTGTGTTAGTGATTCCGCCATTAACATAACTACTGTTCTTTCCTAATTTAGCAATTCGTTAACCTTCTTGTCGACACTAATAGTGTGGGTTACGACATAGAGATTGAACGATATAATCGGGACCGACAAGTGGTATCAGAGCTTGTTTTGATATTTCGGTGAAGAACTGTTGTTGATTAAAGTTGATTATTGCTGATTTGAAGACGATGAATGACGTCAGATGACCACTGTTTCATTGATTGTAACGTCAGCTGCTCTGTTTTTCATTTCTCAGATCTACACATTTGTTTGAGGTTTAAAAGTTTTTTCTCTTCTAGATCTTTATTTCCTATTTATTATCTTGCTCAAATCTGTCCAGATATATCAGATCTAAGGAATTTTTCCACAGATTTGAGTATTTTCAAAATTTATTTGAGTTTTTATTTGAATACTTATCAAGTTTTCTTTTTTGTTAAAAATATATTTTATAAAACACCAAAAAGATGTATGGATACGATGAGAAAAAAGTGATTCTAATAAAATTCCAAGGTTGTACAGACATGAGAACTATATTAAATGGAAAGTGCTATTCGAAGCAGCTGTCTGTTACAACGATGTGGAAATGTGGACTTCAATCAAAAATGGACCTTATCTGCCTGATGGAACAAACAACAATCAGGTTGTTGAAGCAAGAATGAAGAGGTTGATGACAGAGTTTTGGCCATGCAAAAGTTGGGACTGTCTTGGGAAATTTTGACAAAAGTTGCCCCCCATACAACAGCCAAAGCCATGTTTGATACCATGCTTAAGATGTTTGAAGGCAATACAGAATTGAAGAACATCAAGAAAGAAAGGCTGAAGCAACAACTAGACCGATTCATGTATAAAGATGATAAAAAGAAAATTAATGAACCAAGAAAAGGCAACTGCTCAATCTCTAAATGGTAAAAACAAGGAAATACCCAAAAGATGATTCATCCGTCAAAGATTGGAAATCTGAAGTCAAGGTATTTTGTGACAAGTCAAAGTCCTCAGTCTCCAAACTAAACAATGAAAAGAAGATGAAAAGGAAAATGAATACCCCAAAGAAACCAAAACAAACACGCTTCAACTACAACATTATGCCAGACGGGATATTTTATGATTCTAGGGTTGAATATCTGAATGTTAGTATAAAAAATGGAGAAATTGAGAAAATCTCCTTCAAAGATGAATTCAAAGAGTTTAACCTAGAGAAGTTGACTATGATTGCTGCACTGCATTTATCCGAATATCAGGAAAGACACAGGTCTACCAGTGCATAATTGTCACACCCTCAAATCCACTAACGGAGTTTTACCGTCAGAGGGTGTGAACTAACAGGATCGGAATCATTAATTATAATCAAACCATAAATAAAGTTTTCAATCCACGAAAACATTTGAGTGTAAATAAATGCGGAAGCGTAAAACCTTTAACCAAAAGTTGCGTCGCGCAGGAAGACTTAAAAATAGCGTTCAAAGTAATGCATGATCCTATACCGCGCGCCCGCCTCGGCTACCTGAGAATAACATACTAAAAGTGTCAACACGGGGTTGGTGAGTTCACAAGTGTATATACAATAAAGTGTTTATGTTTGCCTTTTGCGTTTAGCGTTTAGCGTTTTGCATTTCCAGATAGTGTTAAATCAATTATATATCTATAGGTAGCTAGCCTATAAAGCAAGTATTACTAAGTGTTCGACACCGAAGCTGACTGTTTATCATGTGCCTTGCCACCAGGTCTATCCCGACCATGGTAATGTGTTAGCCAAAATTACACCCACTCGACCTCCAGTCGAGCTTAGCGTTGGGTGGGGTTTGTCAAACCCAGTAGTACTACTCAACAGTGACTCGCTATTATCCAATACTAAACGGTTCGAAGTGTGAAGGACTTCAGTTGTTTCGTTTGCCACTTAGCCTTTACAAGTGATATACAATCTAATAACAAAATCTAAAGCGTTTCGGAGTATGTATTCTCCCCCAAGTGAAAAGCGTTTAAAAGAGTTAAAAGGGGAACGTGAAACTCACTGTTTGCGAAGAATTCCAAAAACGAATAAACCAAAGTATGCGCGTCACAGAAAAATCCTCACTAGCCTTCTAAAACAACAAATGAGATTTTCTAAGTATTGGAACTATTATCGAGTCTCTAGACTCGGCACATAATACATATGCATAAAATTCATTTCGTGTTTCGTTTGTGAATTGTGTGTGTCTCAACAACACATTCGTGATACGTTACATGTGTGAACAACTATTTACGTGTCAAGTATTAATAGTGTACATTTCTAGCAATTATTCCCCGCAAGGGCAATTTGGTCAAAACACAACAATTATCTAGCAATTAGCACGTTTCATGTATTTTCACAAAGTTCAGCAGCTAGTTTCATCAAGACAGAATTCTACTTGAAAGATTACTCTATTCAAAAGATCATAGCATCTCAATTAATTCACGAAAAATCGTCACAAAGTCATACATGGGTTAGGTTTCCAGAACATATTTTATTGTATTTTTATTCCACATAGATTTCTCACAATAATCACAACATTACAGCAAACTCACAGCAGTCAAAATCATGCGCAACAGAATGTTATTTGTTATTCCTGTTAAATGAAAAATATAATTAATGCAAGAACAATTGGGTTAGGTTCTTAACTCATCATGTTAACTTCCAGAAGTGGAACCAACCCATTTGGTCTCGCAGTTCATGAGATATGATAATTACAAAACAACCTAACAGCAGGTCTCACAATTCAGATTTGCACTTCAGTTTTGTAAAATAATAAAAGTTAACATTTACTCGTCCAAAAATTACAAACTTAGACTTTATAGAAACTAGACTCAACATAGTACCCTGTAGTGTTAACAACCTCGACCAATTTCCACATTAACATTTAGTTACAGTTGTCTAAACATAACTTACAATCTGTCCAGTACTAGTTTTGACCTTTAATCACATTTAAATCATTTGAGCAACCAAAACACCTCCAAATTAGGCGTGGTTGGGTTTTCTGGAAACTAGACTCAGAGTACTACCTCTTAGACTCATAAATAACTTAGTTTGATTTTATATTTAACAAGTTACATGTCATTCAAATTTAAAAATCTCTGCTGTCAAAACTCAGCAAGCACAAACAATCGTCTAACATGCATCCTAAGCATACGACATATCTCCAACATGCAATTAAACATCATTAATCATAAAAATTAGTATTAACCCTCTAGGGTTTACAAACAATCAATGATTTAACAATCTTTCACCGTTCAAAATCACATATGATCATCTAAATCAATAACCAAAGCATAATCAAACATATAATCAACCCTAGTTCATCCTACTCATAATTTTCGTGACCTAGGGTTTTAGATTAACCCATTCAAGATCAAAATTAAACATGTATAATACATAGGATAGTTGTTTATACCTTCCTAGCACCTTAATCTTCAACCAAACTTGAAAAATCTTGTGTGTATGTGTGTGTATGATTGACGGCAGCCAAGAGAGCAAGGGAGGGAGGGGCGATCGGGTTAGAGAGGGAGAAAGAGAGTTAGGGTTTTGGTTATTATTAAATAATAACATGTTACATCAAGGCCCCTCAACTTCTGATTAATACTTTTCTTGCCTAAAGTAACTTGTTTGCATCTTGAGTTAACGTTTTATACAATATTATCAAATAACACATAAGCCTAACACATAATTATCACATAATTATTGTTTGGGTGTTTTTCGTTTATTCACCAATGGTTTGCGTCAACTCGTTTGAGTATCGGTGCAATCCCGAAAAACTACACATGTAGTAATTGTCAAGCGTCATTTAAAATTCTATTTTAAATGAAATGAGATGTGCGTTATAGATCAAGTGATCTTAAGTTTGAATTGACGGAGTTTGGATTAACGGAGTTAACCTGAATTGACGAGTGTCACATCATTCCCATGTTAAAGAATTTTTGTCCCGAAAATTTGAGTCAAGTCGCGATGAGTGTCTGAAAAAGCAAGAAAAATTTTCAGTTTGTCATATCATCCCCTAGTAGAAAGAAATTTCGTCCCGAAATTTAATTCATACCTCTGGTGATTTCTGACGGTTTGACGGGTTTCGCGGTTTTCGGTGTTTGGTCAACCCTTCAAAAAGGTGAGGATACTTTTTCATCATTTGATCCTCACGTTCTCACGTGAACTCCGGTCCACGTCTCGAGTTCCAACGAACCTTAACGATTGGAATTTCGCTGTGCTTGAGTGTTTTGGTTTCCCAATCCAAAACTTCGACTGGTTCTTCAATGAAGCGTAATAGTTCATCAACTTGCAATTCGTCCAAAGGGACTGCTTGGGTTTCATCGGAAAGGCATTTCTTCACGTTGGATACATGGAATACATTGTGTACGCCACTGAGTTCTGTTGGTAAATCCAGTCGGTACGCCACCGGACCAATGCGCTCAGTTATCCGGTAGGGACCAACGTATCGTGGGTTGAGTTTGTTTCGCTTCCCGAAGCGAACCACACCTTTCCAAGGTGAGACTTTGAGTAATACTTGGTCGTTCACTTGAAATTCAAGAGGCTTTCGACGCTTGTCGGCGTAACTCTTTTGGCGATCTCGTGCTGCTGCCATACGGTTGCGGATTTGAACAATCTATTCAGAGGTTTCAAGTACTAGTTCTGGACCAGTGATTTGGCTATCACCCACCTCTGCCCAGCAGAGAGGTGATCGACACTTCCGTCCGTACAACGCTTCAAACGGCGCTGCCTTAATGCTTGCATGGTAGCTGTTATTATACGAAAACTCTACCAATGGTAAGTGAGGTTCCCAACTTTTTCCGAAATCCAATACGCATGCACGCAACATGTCCTCCAAGGTCTGAATAGTGCGCTCACTTTGCCCATCCGTCTGAGGATGGTAGGCTGTGCTCATATCAAGGCGGGTACCTAGTGCGCGTTGCAGTGAATTCCAGAAATGCGAAGTGAAACGGGAATCTCGATCAGATATGACTGAGACGGGCACTCCGTGTCTAGACACTACTTCTTTCATGTAGATGCGAGTCAATCTTTCCATTTTTTCCGATTCTTTGATTGCTAAGAAGTGTGCAGACTTATTCAACCGGTCAACGATCACCCAGATGGTATCGCATCCCGTAGGTGTTTTGGGTAATCCCGTGATGAAATCCATTGAAATGTGTTCCCATTTCCACGTTGGAAGTTCCGGTTGTTGTAGCAGACCAGATGGTTTCTGATATTCAATTTTGACTCTTGCACAAGTCAAGCATTTGCTCACGTAGGTGGCAATTTCGGCTTTCATGTTTGGCCACCAGTAAAGTGCCTTTAAGTCATGGTACATTTTATCTGAGCCGGGGTGGATGGAGTATCGGGACTTGTGTGCTTCGTCCATCACTAGAGTTATCAACTCTCCGAATCGTGGAACCCAAATCCGGTTTTCGAAATATCATACCCCGTCCGATTTGGTTTCAAGTTGCTTGTTCATGCCCCGCATGAGTTCTGATGGAAGATTATCATCCTTCAAGGCTTCGAGTTGCGCATCGCGAATCTGATCGGGTAAGTTGGCGTGAATCGTAAGTTGTAATGCTCGCACTCGCCTAGGTTTATCGGTTTCTTTTCTGCTAAGAACGTCGGCCACTACATTGGCCTTGCCAGGGTGGTACTTGATGGTACAATCATAATCCTTAAGCAGCTCGACCCAACGACGCTGTCGCATATTCAGCTCCTTCTGATCGTAGATATGTTGGAGACTCTTGTGGTCGGTGTAAATGGTAAACTTGGTACCGTACAAGTAATGCCTCCATATCTTAAGGGAAAACACCACAGCTCCGAGTTCCAAGTCATGGGTCGTGTAGTTCTTCTCGTGAATCCGTAGTTTTCGAGAGGCATAGGCTATAACCTTCTCGAGTTGCATCAGCACGCAACCAAGACCTTGTATCGATGCGTCACAATGTACCTCAAAATTTTCTGTTCCCTCGAGAAGGGCTAGGATAGGGGCGCTGCAGAGTTTGGTTTTCAACAATTGGAAAGCGGATTCTTGCGCGTCACCCCAAGTGTACTTAGTACCCTTGTGAGTCAAAGCGGTGAGGGGTTGAGCATTCTTTGAAAATCCCTCGATGAAACGCCGGTAGTAGCCGGCCAGTCCTAGGAATTGTCGCACCTTAGTCGGAGTCTTAGGTGCTTCCCAGTTTTTGATGGCCTCTACCTTACCGAGATCGACAAGGATACCATTCTCGTTAATCACATGTCATAAGAAGTGAACCTCGCGAAGCCAAAATTCGCATTTCGATTGTTTAGCGTACAGTTGTTCCTTCTTCAGCAAATCTAGGATCTATCTCAGGTGTTCTTGGTGGTCGGCATTGTTCTTGGAGTAGACGAGGATATCATCAATAAAAACGATCACAAACTTGTCGAGGTACGCCTTGCATACTCAATTCATGAGATCCATAAATACGGCTGGTGCGTTGGTTAAGCCAAAAGGCATAACCGAAAACTCGTAGTGACCGTACCGAGTTTTGAAAGCCGTCTATGAAATATCTTCTTCGCGCACTCTTAATTGATGGTAACCAGATTTCAGATCGATCTTCGAGTAGTAACTCGATCCTTGTAGTTGGTCGAACAGATCATCAATTCGGGGTATGTAGGTTCCCTGGACGGATCACACGAGATATCCCGGTCTACTCAGGTGAGGAATCCCTGCGTAGATCGTACGAGCGTAGAAAGCAAACCAAACAAACACACACGAATAAAACGAAACACGTTATGTATTAATAACTGAACTCACGTGATATGAATCACTGATACAGACTCTCGGTTAACTCAAACGACTAACTTCACGATACACTCTCAACTGACTGATTAACCCAAAACAAGCCGTACCCTATATATAAATACACGACAACTTCGCCTGATATGTTCAGGCGAAGTTGTCCATAACTTCGCTTGTTCAACAAGTTTGCCTAGGCGAACTTGTTAACAACTTCGCTTATTACAAAAACATAAATTACATTACAGACTCGATTACAGACACTAGACTATGAACTACTGACATTTATGCACCAACAGACTCCCCCTTGGCAGTAGCTTCATATCTTGATCTTTAAGCTCTTGTCTTGTAATCCTGTATCTTCACGCATGCACTCCTTCTCTAACACATACCGTGACTACTCGCTGATACTTCCTCGCTTCGTCTTTCCAAGCAGGAATATAGAATATCTTCTTTTCATTCAACACTTGCAGATCAGCTTTCGATAAGTTAACAAGATGCATCGGATCATACACCCTCAGCACTTCTTGTTCGTCTTCGTCTTCCATCACGGCTTCAGCAGTCTGGCAATCAACATACCACCATTTAAGATTCTTCAACACATCTTGAGGCATAATCTTCATTGGAACCTCCTTAATGCATCGAATCGGTTTGTACTTCATTACCATCCATGGCTTGCCATCTACTCTCATTCCCCTTTCTTTATCTTCCACTAACTTTCCCTTCTGTGGCTTTAATAACTCAAACTTCTTCTCTTTTATGCTTTCTTTCCACACGATCTTCCCAATAACCCTTGCCATGTTGTCGTCGCTTCTATTGATCAGCCCCAATCTAGCCAAATCCTTCACCTCATATTCCGGCAGTGTATTGAGAGATCTCAACGTTCTTTTAAAATACTGAATCCCATCAAAACGTTTCACCACAAACAACTTTATCTGTTCATCATATATCCAACAAATAATTCCTTTCTTCGACTCAACATAGCCTTTGATATTATAACTCTTCTTGAACATGGTTGGAACAGCAGGCTTCTTAGTTTTAATAAACCAATGAGCACAGCCTTCCTTCCACCTAGGCTGCTCCTCCCACTCAGTCTCATCTATTACTGTCTCAGTACCCATATCGGCTTTCTCAACATCTGGGATCTCGTGTTCAACATTTTCTTCAATTATTTCACCTTCTTCAATCTCATCTTCAATCACAATCTGTGCCCCAATCTTCTCAATCTCCTCAATAGGCAGCACATCATCATCAAACATCACATCATCCTCCAGCATATCATCATCCAATTCTTTCAACGCATCGATCACATCATCATCATCATCAACCATCACCACCTCATCACCACCAACTGCACCCGCAGACTCCCCTGAGCTGTGGAAGTCCCAAGAGCTTGAGTAGTTCTTGGCAACTCACCACCTGCACCTTTCGGTGCATTGGGATCATCTTCTCTGTCATTTCTCTTCTTCGTCCTTAACTCGTCGCCTCTACAGCCTGTCTCCCCCTGAGATGCCAAGAACTCCTTCATAGCATCTATAATTCGCCCATGTTCAACCAGGAGGGACGACTGTAATTGATTCTCTGCTACAAGGCGCTGAATAGCCTGGGTCTGGATAAAGTTTATCCTTGATTGCTCTGCCACGACCCGTTCAAGTGCAGCTATTCTCTCCGAGTCTGAGAGGGTTGCAACGAAATCAAACCTCATGTTAGATGTATCTGGAGTATACTCAGCAGGAATCTCGAATGTAACCGGGACGTCAGAAGCAGTTGTGGACGTAACCGCAGGTGGTATCGTGACCGACAACCCTGCAGTTGCAACGACGGTAGACTCAACAAATTGTGCCACCACCTCTGAAGGAGTAAGCGTTGGAGGTGGTAACGACACAATCTCCGGAGTCGTCGTCTGTAGTGTGATGGATGGGATGCCGACAGCTGATGTAGCCACCACGGGAACATCCGCGGCGCTTGTAACCTGTACAAAAGTAGGAACAATCGACATACCTGACAGTGCGGATGGAGCAAAACGTACAACCCTTGAAGTCTCTCCAGCTCCCATACCTGCACCTGTCCTTTCACGTCTTGATCGTCTAATCAGCTTGTGGATATCTTCTTCCTCTTCTTCTGACTCACTATCATCAACTGTCCTCTTTCTCTTCCCTAACGTCCTCTCCCGTCTCACCATCATCCTTCTCGCCTCATCCATAACCTCATCAAGATCTGAGTCAGCCACCGTCGTAGCTGCTCTAGTAACATGCACTTCCCTAAATTGTGCAGCAGAGACCTGCACTTCTTCTTGTGGATCAAAACGATCCATGTCGAAGAATCCTTGGCCGCCAAATGCAGCATCAAGGTCTACATCCTCCTCAACCGACACCACAGGCACAGTAGGTACATCTCGAGTTGCTCCTGCCTGTTGTGGTTGAGGGTCTCTGAACTCATCCCCCCGAGCTGGCACATACCCCGGGTTTATTAAGAACCCAAAGAGTGGAGTATGCCTTGGACGACGTTCAGGCTTGCTCCTCGCACTCGAAGTACGGCATTGAGCAAAGATACGTTTGCTCACACTCTCCACGTATCTTATTGGGCGTCGTCGTGGCAAATTTGGAGCCACATGGTTCAAGATCATCTGGATGAATCTTGGATACATAATGAACCGCTCGCGAGCCATCGCCCTCCTCTGTCTATCGATCTCGTAAAAGACCATCTGACTGAAGCTATAACGTTTGTTATAGGTCAGAGCAGTCAGCCATACCATCAGTGCCCGCCTTCCTCCCAGACATACACACAATCATGACGTGCATGAGGAAGCGCCACTGATCGAGCAGGAACCCCTTCCGTCTCTGGGTATCGCCCAATGGACCAGAATAGCCCATTCTTGGAAATGCTCCATCACGGAACGGAGCAACAAACTCCGTAGGGTCATCCCTAGTCTCCTCATCGAAACGTAACGCCACCCGTATTTGTTCAAACGAGAACTGAACTTCTTGGTTGTTGACGGTTGCTCGCATAATCGGGGGCTCAACACGGCAATCGTACTCCACAGTCTGCCAGAAATCCTCGATATTGGGTAAGGATATCGGCAGAGTCGTCGTGATTGCGTGGAATATCCTCGAGCGAATGAGGAATGTGATGATCTCACGGTAGTCTTCAACTCCGCTCGTTTTCGAGTCTAAGGTGATGAACATGTTGTGACCCGGGAAGAATTGTCTCTGGTTATCTCCGTCATCACCTCCAGCACCTCCGGCACCTGCTACTGCAGCCATATCTGCAACAAACGAACCAAGTTAGATATACGTTAAGGTTTAACACAAGTTCGCCTATTACCATGAGCGAAGTTGTTATAACTTCTGTATAGGCGAAGTTAAAGTTGGGGCGAAGTTGGGAACAACTTTGCTTCATCTTTAAGTTCGTCTAATAATTAAAAAAAATAAAAAAATAAAAGGTCCAGGCGAAGTTAATGATAACTTCGCCTCACCACAACATCGCCTCAGGCGAAGTTTAGACTCAGGCGAAGTTACGGATAACTTCGCCTAAACCTTAAGTTCACCTGTAACTGAATCGACAACAGTAAGCAAAATCAACATCGAAAAGTTTGGTGTTTCGGCCAATTTTGACGATTTAGGAGACTAAAACACATGGTATTAAGGTAATCCGGATGATCAGTTTGTTCACGAACACGTAAAACAAGTTTTGAAATCGGGTATAGGTTTCGAACATCCGAGGTCGTTAACCGGGTGTCAAAACAACCTAGGATTAACAACATCGAACATCTAGTATAAGATATAGAACCCAAACACACCTTGAAAATTGATTGAAATCGGAAAAAAAGATAATCGGATGAAAATCGATTAAGTTCGCTGTGTGAATCGAGGATAAGTTCGCTGATATTGATAGTTATGAACAGATGACCTTTGAAGATCCTTATATAGGAGCGAAGTTATACAGGCGAAGTTAAGGTTAACTTCGCCTAGGCGAAGTTATTCACAAGTTCGCTTGTTTAACAACATCGCCTATATTTACAAAATCAACCCTTATAATTCGAAAATTTTGCAATTAAGTTCTAAAACTTCCCTTTAAGAATTAAATGACACGATCAAATCCAAGTAACCAGTTATAAAATCATAAAACTAACTAAGTACAAGAAACTTTTAAAAATAAAGTATAAGGGATCAAATTTCCGTCTCGATAGGGACTACTACGTTTTAGAAAAGATCCGAACAGGAATCATACTAATTACGTGACTGTCACATAGATCCGTGTTTAGCTGTATTATGACATATAGAGACAGGTTGTAAGCAGGTAAATAACTTAAGATGGTTTTCATCGTTTCTGTGATACGAGTTAGGTTCAATTAAGCCTCAAAATTTAAGTGGGCAACAACTCAGAGATTATGATGCCTCCTATCTATTCTCAAAGCGTATTTGGCTTTCCCAAAGTCACCCCGAATTGACTTCGACCCTTAGTGTCTGATTAAGTTTGTAATTACTGTTCATCTCCTTCCCGTTCTCTTTCTTACTCCATGATTAAGAAGTCTTGATATGTTGAACTCTAAAATGTTTCAATAACACATAATTTTTTTTTTTTTTTTTTTTTTTATGATAAACATTTACAAAGACTTCAGAGTAGTAACCAACTGCAAGTCCCGAATCTGGATCACTGCAGTTTCTTGAAACGCTATCTTCACGGGAATCAGAACACTTACGGGCTCGTGTATGACTGGGTAATCGCTTTTCTGCCTATCATTCGGAAAGATATATATGAAGACATGCAAAACTCGTAAAGAGTTTCCACGTAAAATCAAGTAGTTTTAGTTTGTATCACATCTACTTTTACGCACCATAAAAAGTTACCATGACATACAATGACTGTCCTAAAGCCTTTTAAGCCTAATAACTTCACTAGTTAAGCACACAGAATCAGTATATATATCATTTTCCAAGGTTAGATCAATTTTCTGTAAAACATAGCTAACGAACTTCTTACGAAGTAGTAGAATTGAAAAATAATTTCATTTCCCTGTAAAAAAAAATTTTTGACTTCAATCGCCCCGATCAAGTCAAGTCGTCAGGTTAACGGCTATCCCGAAGATCCAATGGATCCGCTGGACCGACCACATACTAGTATGTGTCCTTCTAACTAATTAATATGATCGATTAATTTTAAGCGAAAGAATGAAAACACATCATAAACCGCCCCGGTCACTTTCAGTCATCTGGTTAATGGCTATCCTCAAAATCTACAAGTAGAAAATGAGGACCAAAACATATCCAAAGACAAGTCCTTCAAACAGAGGTAACCGACATATTTTAAGCGATAGTGACGTTTTTTTTTTTTTTTTTTTTTAAATATAACATGAAAAGCATGGTTACTCGGGATTGATCATCCCATTCAGCTCGATAAGGTTTTGAAATCGTGTTTTGTCAAACGCTTTAGTATAAAGATCAGCGAAATTATCAAGCGTATCCACCTTTTCAAGCACAATCAGTTTCTTCTCAGCACAATCCCGTATAAAATGATGACGTATGTCAATATGTTTAGTTTTACTGTGCTTCACGGGATTGTTAGTTACTGAGATAGCAGCTGTGTTATCAATGCAAATAGGTGTAAGTAAGAAATTCAGACCATAGTCGCGCAACTGTTGTTGAATCCAAAGAACCTGGGAGCAGCAGTTGGATGCTGCCATGTATTCTGCTTCACAGGTTGAAATGGCGACTGAAGTCTGCTTCTTGCATTGCCACGTCACCAATATGCCACCAAGAAACTGACATCCTCCAGTTGTTGACTTCCGACTCTGATTGCACCCTCCATAATCGAAATCTGTGTAAGCGACTAGCTCCAAGTCTCCTCCACTCGGGTACCACAACCCCAGCTTCGGTTTGCCCTTGAGATACCTCAGTATCCTCTTCACACCCTTCAGATGAGATTCTTTTGGGTTTGCCTGAAAACGAGCACAAAGACAAACAGCAAACATTATACCAGGCCTAGAAGCAGTTAAGTACATTAAAGAACCTATAATAGCCCGATACTGAGTTGGGTCCACATCTGCATCACCGTCTGACTCAGCACCCAATTTGTGATTGACGCAGATAGGAGTGTCGAATGGAGTGCTGTCCTCCATTTTGAAGCGTTTGAGCACATCATGGACATACTTGGTCTGATGAATGAACATCCCATCCTTCTTCCGATCAACCTGCAATCCTAAAAAGAAAGTTAGTTCACCCATAGCACTCATTTCAAACCTTTTCTTCATGACGTCCTCAAACTCCTGACACATGGAGACTTTAGATGCAGCAAAGATAATGTCATCCACGTAGACTTGCACCAGCAGGAAGTCGCTTCCTTCTCTCTGAATGAACAACGTGCTATCAATCTTCCCTCTTTCAAATCCATTTTCAAGCAAGTAATCTGATAAAGTTGAATACCAGGCACGAGGTGCCTGATGTAGTCCATACAATGCCTTGCTCAACTTGTACACGTGATCAGGAAAGTCTGGGTCAGGAAAACCCGGAGGTTGCTCAACATACACTACCTCATCAACTTTCCCATTCAGAAACGCACTCTTCACATCCAACTGAAATACCTTCATCTTCTTATAAGCAGCGAAGGCCAAAAACAATCTAATGGCTTCCAACCTTGCGACAGGAGCGAACACTTCATTATAATCAATCCGCTCTTGTTGATTAAATCCTTTCACAACTAGCCTCGCCTTGTTTCTTATGATAATCCCTTTCTCATCTCTCTTGCACTTAAACACCCATTTTGTGCCTATCGCATGCACATTCTTCGGTTTTTCAACCAAATCCCATACTTCCATTTTCTTGAACTGAGCCAACTCTTCTTGCATAGCTTCGACCCACGAGCTGTCCTTGAGAGCCATTTGATAATTCTTCGGTCAACCTGGCTGATAAAGCAGGTGTACAAGCATTCGTTGATTATCCCTGTCTCCTTGATGCTTGTGTAAACACAGGTGTGCTCATTCAAGCTACGTCTTGTTTGTACACCGGAGGACACATCACCAATCACATTCTCCAAAGGGTGATCTTTATGAATTCTCGTGGTCGGAACAGAACCGACATGCAAATTGTCTTCCAAGTTAGAAGAGAGCTCGTCAATGGTTGTTTCATGCTGAGAGTGAAATGGATTGAAAAATTCTTCTTCAGTCGAGGTAGCAGGGGTATCGACAGCATTTGATGAGGAAGGTTGACATTTATCGATCAGTTGTCTTTGTAATAGGTTTTCTTCCTCATCAAGGATCATCATCGTAGCAACTCTCTCTTCTTTTTCAGCAATATCCAAATATGGTATGTTAAAAGACTTAAAAAGTTTAACATAGTCGAAAAACTCAGCAGGTCCGTTACTCGGTTTTGGCGGTTGGTAACTTGTGATGTCGGTGTTACACACACCTCAACCTTGCTGGTCGATGTATTGAAGACACGTCTGTTGGGAGTCCCAACAACATAACCGACTAAGATTCCTTCATCGGCTACTTCACCAAATTTAGAATTTGTCTTCAAAATCGAACAAGGGGACCCGAATGGTTCAAGACCACTCAAGTTGGGCTTTCTCCCATACATAAGCTCATAACAAGTTTTACCAAGTCTTTTAACAGTTAAGACTCTATTCAGAACATAAAAGGCTGTAGCAACAGCTTCAGCCCAAAACACCACAGGAAGCTTCGAATCAGCCAGCATAGTTCTGGCTCCTTCAATTAATGTTCTGTTCTTCCTTTCAGCCACTCCATTCTGTTGCGGTGTATACGGAGCGCTGTATTGGTGTTCAATCCCTCTCTGAAGGCAGAAGATCTCCATCTCAAAATTCTTGAACTCCGTTCCATTGTCACTCCTGATGAACTTAACCCTTTTATCCATAACGTTCTCAACTTTGGTAATCAAATTCTTCACCATCTGAGCCGTTTCGTCTTTTGATTTCAGGAAATACACCCACGAATATCGTGAGTAGTCATCAGTGATCACTAAGCAATAAGAAGTTCCTCCTAGACTTTTTGCATTCACGGGACCGAAGAGATCCATGTGAAGCAACTCCAGAGTACTGGCAATTGAATTGACTTTCTTGGTGAGATGGGATTTCTTGTGCTGCTTTCCCTTCTTGCACGCTATACATTTATCTTCAAAATTGAAATTCTTCAAGGGAACGCCCAGCACAAGTCCACTCCTGACAATGTGGTTCATCTTCCGAAGATGAATGTGCCCCATTCTCCTATGCCACAATTCGGACTCTGATTCACTCGCTTTTGTCATAAGGCATGATTCTGCCGTGGCCATTTCAGTTGATCTCATATCCATAATATATGTATTTCTTTCACGTGGAGCCTTCATCACAATCCACTCGTCTGGTATCTGAAAACCAGGTTTCAACACAATCGCCTCATTCTTCGTAAAGTGAACGGTGTACTCCTTTTCACAGATCTGCGACACACTCAGCAGGTTGTGCTTCAATTCTTCTACAAAGTTAACCTTCTCCAAAGTCATCTTTCCGTTTGACACTGTTCCCATTCCAGTAATCTTGCCACCACTTTCACCGGCAAAGCTAACTCTCCCTCCTTGAACAGGTTTCAAATCGTGTAACAAGTATTTGTTACCCGTCATGTGCCGGGAACAGCCGCTATCTACAACCCGAAGATTGTTGGCAGCCCTGTTCAACTGTCCTACACAATAAAGCAAAAGATTAGAATTTAGGGACCCAAGACCAATTGGTCTTGGATCTATACATCCCAAACTTTGGCTTTCCAAAGTTAGTATCTCTGTAATTCCTGTAAGTCCCATTAGGATATCTCATTGAAGATTGATTGTGATGCCTTCCAAACCGTTGTGAATTGAAAGTATTATAGCTTGTGGTTTGGTTATTAGCAGTGTAAAACTAAGATTTGTTTCTATGAAAACCTGAATTAGTCACATTTTTGAATTTTAAATGGTTTTCATTTTTAGGAGCATGATAAAAACTATTAGGCTTATTCTCAGATTTAGTAGGCCTTACACCTCTAAATCGCTGCTTTAGAGGGCAATTTGCAACAAGATGTCCTAATTGATTACATCTAAAACAACACCTATGTTCAACCTTTTTATCAACAGGTGTTTTAGATGTCGAGGCTATATTACCGGCCGTTCGTCTCACATATGGTGGGACGTACGGGTTTAGTGGAGTACTCTTTTTATTCATTTTATCTTTTTCTCCACTCTTGGGTAACACAACCTCCTCTTTTACCTTACCAGACTCGGATGACTTATCCGAATCTGACGAGACTGGACTCTGATCAGAAATTTCAACACTTGAAACAGGCAAACTTGTTTCGCCTCTACTAACATTTGGTTCTTTAACAGTTACTTTAATTGGCAATGTCTGAGCAACCTCAAAATCAACAGATTTCTGAACACTAGGGTTAAAAGTGTAATTGTGATTGTACGGTGGTGGAACCTCATGATAACCGATTCCTCCTCTCTTAGCAGAGGAACCTTGATCACTAACAAGGTGATCAAGAATAGCAGAAGAATTTCTGAACTGCTCCAGTTTTCGATTCAGTTCCACCACTTTCACATGGTGGTCAGCAATCTGTTTTTCTCTCTCAGCAATTAGTTTGGTCTTTTCTTCCAAAATTTCATAACTTAAATCAATCACTTCAATTTTTTCAGCAAGTTTTGTTTTTAAACTTTTAACTTCTTTTTCACAAGCTTTTATTTTAATTTTATAATTATTTTCTCTTGATTTAATAAAGTGATGATCTTCTTTTAAGGTTTTAAATTCAACATCCAACCTAACATACTGATCAGTTATGGTTGCTAGTTGCTCAGACAAGTTCTCACATTTTGAACAAGTTGGTTTAGAACATACCTCGGAGAGCTGGTCATTAACGTCTGCCATTAGAGCTTTTTCTTCTCCGGTAACCTTCTCACTTTCTTCAGTTTCTACCTTTGCCAAATTTGCCTGCTCAAAAGTTTCTTTAGACAGCAGGTTCCAGTTGTATTCACCATCTTCTCTGGACATCATGGCACTATAATCTTTTCTACCCTCACTTTGCTGTGGAGACCTACCCTGACTTCGTTCCACACGCTCATTCCTGCATTCTTTTGCAAAGTGACCGTTTTGTTGACAATTGTAGCATCTCACCTTTGCCTTGTCAAAGCCCGGCTTTCCACCGACAAACTTCCTTCCCGTCTTTCTCATAAACCTCTTTACTCTTCTCACAATCATGGCCATTTGCCATTGTAAATCCATTTCTTCCATATCGTTAGCATCAATCTGATCGTAATCTTCATCCAACCTAGCTGGATCAACAATCTTCCCTTGAATGTAGTTCTCATCGGAAGCAATGAAAGAAGCATAGAGACCAAACTGCTCTTCAGCAGACTTGACACTCATAGGCATCTTGGAGTAGTTGTTGCTGGGAGAACTTGGAGAACAACTACTCTTGCTTACCTGGGGTTGAGAACCACTCGATCCAGCTGCTACATAGCAAACATCCCCATTTGTGTTAACTGACACATGCCCCTCATGTGATGAGTTGGGGCCCGACTCTCCCTTTGTGTAGTAGGCAGCAGATTCAGTCTTCGATCCTGAGCTAGAGTTGACTTTAGCTCCATACATACCTGGATCTTGAACCTGATCCATAGGTGTCTCTTTTCTGACCATGTTAAGCTCAAAGGTTCTGAACTTGTTGACTGCCGTTTCAAGATCATATGTGGGAAAGTCCTTGTCTTCCCTCATCAGCACAGTGTACATCTCCCATTTTGGTGGGAGAGCATCTAGAAGCTTCTCAACTATTTCTTCTTCTCGGTAGGAAATGGAATAGTTGCTCAATTCAGTCATCAGATGATAATATCGAGTGATAATATCATCTAAGGATTCATTCTTCAAATACTTGAAGACTGAGAACTGGGTTTTGAGCAATTTTATCTTTGAAGCACGGATTCCTACATTCCCCTCAAATCTGTTCTCAAGAGCTTCCCAAAGCTCTCTTGCTGATGTATACTTTCTGAATGTATGAAGGATCTCTTGAGGAAGAGCCATAGTAATAGCAGCATGAGCCTTGCTCTCGGCCTCATACATCTTTTTCTCTTCTTCTTCCATTTTACTATACTTTTTAATTTGATCACGACCTTCATACTCCATAACTGGTGGAATATAACCATCCTGGATGCATACCCACATCTTCGCATCCTGGTATTTGACGTATTGTATGAACCGATCCTTCCATGCAACGAAATCGGTTCCCTTCAGCAATCTTGGGGCCTTAGTAGCTGACCCTGCTTCAACTTCCATCTTCACTAACTCAGAGATGTTGATCGACGACATCTTTCCCGAAAAGTAAGAAACCTGAAAAATTAAGAAATTTTTTTTTTTTTAAGTACTGTAAGCGAAGTTACGGATAACTTCGCTTGAAGTAGGCGAAGTTGTAGAGAACTTCGCTGAAGAACTTCGCTGACGAACTTCGCTGATAACACTGCTGATTAACTTCGCTGATTCTTAACTTCGCTTGAGGTAAGCGAACTTAAGAGGTAGGCTAAGTTGTAGAGAACTTCGCTTGAATTAGGCCAACTTGAGAAGGTAGGCGAAGTTGTGGATAACTTCGCTTAACCTTATATCTTCGCCGAAACCCTACGCACAGTGACGGCAACTTCGCCTGATGAACACGAAGTTTCTGCAGATCTGTAAATCGGATTTAACGAGGTTTTTGACGGTGTAAAAGCTTGAACACGATGGTAGGAGGTAAGAATGATCAATAACACAGAAAACACGTCCCGCGAATAGTCGAAACGGGACGATTTCTACACCCGCGTGAATATCCCGAACCACACAATCGAGCAAATGCTCTTATACCAATTGTAGGTTCCCTGGACGGATCACACGAGATATCCCGGTCTACTCAGGTGCGGAATCCCTGCGTAGATCGTTACGAGCGTAGAAAGCAAACCAAACAAACACACACGAATAAACCGAAACACGTTATGTATTAATAACTGAACTAACGTGATATGAATCACTGATACAGACTCTCGGTTAACTCAAACGACTAACTTCACGATACACTCTCAACTGACTGATTAACCCAAAACAAGCCGTAACCTATATATAAATACACGACAACTTCGCCTGATATGTTCAGGCGAAGTTGTCCATAACTTCGCTTGTTCAACAAGTTCGCCTAGGCGAACTTGTTAACAACTTCGCTTATTACAAAAACATAAATTACATTACAGACTCGATTACAGACACTAGACTATGAACTACTGACATTTATGCACCAACAGGGTAAGGGGTAACGGCCCTTGATCGTCACCTTGTTCACCTCTCGGTAGTCGATGCACATGCGAAAAGTCCCGTCCTTCTTTCGAACAAATAAGACAGGGGCTCCCCATGGTGATGAGCTAGGTCGGATAAAACCTTTATCCAACAAATCTTGCAGTTGAGTGGACAACTCTTGAAGCTCTGCCGGTGCAAGCCGATACGGGGCTCGTGCTATGGGTGCTGCACCGGGGGTCAATTCGATTTGGAACTCGACTTGCCGGATAGGTGGGATTCCAGGCAAATCCTCCAGAAAAACTTCCGGAAAATCTCGCACAATCGGTATGTCTTCGATTTGATTCTCCTCCGCGGGTTTCTCAACAATATGGGCTAGAATTTCCGAATGACCCTTTCGTAGATACTTCTGCGCCTTCATGAGGGTGATGACGCTGGTGGTCATGCCGCTCTTCTCGCCCTGGACCGAAATGATCTCGCCGGAAGGGGTAGTGATGTGGACTATCTTGTCATGACATATAATCTCCGCTCGGTTCTCAGATAACCAGTCCATGCCGACAACGACATCGAAACTACCAAGTGTAAAAGGTATGAGGTCGATATCAAAAGCATGACCTGACAGTTTCAACTTACATCCCGCAAGTACATGAGTTGTTTCTATAGACTTACCGTCAGCTAATTCAACTAGGAAACTTAGCATCTAACGGGGTTGGAATTAAGTCTAAGAGTTTACTAAAGGCTTTCGACACAAAACTCCTATCAGCTCCAGTGTCAAACAAAACAGAAGCAAAACAGTCGTTCACAGGAAACTTACCGATCACCACATACGGTTCGCTGCGGGCTTGGCCCGACCCAATGACGAAAGCTCTACCTTTACCATTGCTTCCGCCACTGCTGCTGCCTCCATTGTTCTCATTCTGCTTTAGCTTGGGGCAATCCTTCCTGAAATGACCCTCTTGACCACACTCGAAACACCCTTTAGTCGCCATGGTTGGTTTAGGAGCACCCTTTTCCGCTAGGTCTCCCCTACATTCCTTGGCCTAATGGCCCATTTTTCCGCATCTCAGACACTTGACACGGTCACACGGGCCAACATGGTGATAATTGCACCTGTTTCATTTCAGGTGTTTCCCAGCATAGCCGCTCGAACCCTGCCCGCCACCGTTGTTGTTGTTGGAACCCTGATTATTGAAGCTCGGGGCGAGTTCGGGCTTTCGGTAGTGTTGTTGCTGTGGGGGGTTCGATGATGAGGACCTGGTGTTGTAAAATTTCCTCTTTCCATTACTCGGGTTGTTGTTGCTATTGTTGTCAGTGCTCGGGTTATCACGGGTTTTAGAGGTCGAACCTCTAGGTGGTAATGCACCTTGGGTCACTGCCTGATCTGTCAGTTTGTGAGCTAACCGGATCTCTTGTTGAATTGTAGCCGGTTTAGAAGACGTCACCATACCCTGAATTTGTGGTACCAGCCCATCGATATACATCTCGATTCTCTTACTCGGCGGGTCTACCATCCGTGGACACATTACTGCTAGCTCGTGAGAACGAGTGGTGTAGGCTTCAATCTCGGAACCAACCATTTTCAACGACCAAAACTCAGATTCCAACTTTGCGATTTCCTCTCTAGGACAATACTCTTCCCGCATCATGTTCTTGAACTCTTCCCAGTTCATAGCGTTTGCTAATTCCAATCCAAGAATTTGCACATTTGAATTCCCCCAAGTGAGAGCAGAATCTTCCAGTGTTTCAGCAGCAAATTTGACCCTACTGGCAGGTGGACAGTTACACATCTCAAACGCTGATTCGGCCTTCTCAACCCAACGCAGGAAACCTATGGCTCCCTCAGTGTCCTTAAACGAATTGGGCTTGCAATCCAGGTAGTTCATGAAAGTACACATTCCAGTTGGACCTCCGGCTTGATTCTAAACATGTGCGGCTAGAGCTGCCACCGCATGGTCATTCAATAAGGTCTGAAGTTCTGCTGCGGTTAAGTTGATGTTACCGCGACCGTGTCCAGCGTTTCTTCCAGCCATTTCCTTAAAATCATAGTATAAAATGTTAGACATGAATTCTCGGTTTCATATGCAACACACCATACATGTAATAAAAGATAGGTAAGAAAGGATAAAAGAAACAAACATCACATCACAACCATATAATAATCCAAATAATAATTCATGATTAAAACCATTGTATTCGCTACAAAGTATTTAAAATCAATCCTTAAAATCATAGAAAATAATAGTTTGGATTAAGACAACCCCTCCATCTAGGTGTTATCATCCTTAGATGTCATCGCCTGAGGACACCTCTGAGTGTACCTCTGGCTCAGCCGGTTCTTCCTCCGGTTCCTCTTCGGGTTCCTCCTCGGGATCTTCCTCGGGTTCTTCCTCAGGTTCTTCCTCGGGTTCTGCTACATTCTGAGCAATTTGCATCTGTAAGACATCGCAACGCTCTAGAGCTATCTCTGTCCGGGTCCTCGTCACATGGAGTTGCTCTTGCAAATCGATTATCTCTGCTTGCATTTTCTCATAATCTTCATATGTTGATCACTAGCCTCTTGCATTCCCTTCATAGTCGTTTTCAGGCGGGAAATTTTCTCCCTAGCCTCGGTTCCATCTCTTATCAATCCGGGAATGTCCGCTCTCGCCGAGCGCATAAAACCCACGTCACGCTCAAAACAAGAGACAACAGCCGCGAGAACTCGCTCCGTTGGTTCGGTTATGGGTGGTAGAGTGTTGGGGTAAGCAGGACGACTCGGGTGGGGTAGCGGGGGAACTTGTTTGCGATAGACCATACGTCTGATCAGACTCGGGTACCAATCCCAGCTAACGTCATCGTCATGCATGCCTCCAGACAGGCGATACCTCTTCGGTGCAGGGGCTTCAAGCTCCGGGATTACTCGGGGTGGCGATGAGGTAGGTAATTGCGGTTCCTTTTCATGAGCATGAGTCATCTGGTCAGATGATGATGATGGTAACGTCGACATCCCTACAGGTAAGTCGTGTATGCGCGCGTATGAGTGAATGAGGTAAAGAGATAAGATAACGAGAGACTAAGCAAAATATATATGCAGTGCGTATAACTATAACTAATGGGTCGTTGAGGTTATAGTCTAGTATGCATGCAAATTCAAGTTCGCTATAACCAATGGATATGATACCAATCTGTCACACCCTCAAATCCACTAACGAAGTTTTACCGTCAGAGGGTGTGAACTAACAGGATCGGAATCATTAGTTATAATCAAACCATAAATAAAGTTTTCAATCCACGAAAACATTTGAGTGTAAAAAAATGCGGAAAAGTAAAACCTTTAACCAAAAGTTGCGTCGCGCAGGACGACTTAAAAACCCAAATAACAATAGTTTAAAACAAGTTGCATAAACAATAGCGTTCAAAGTAATGCATGATTTTATACCGCGCGCCCGCCTCGGCTACCTGAGAGTAACATACTAAAAGTGTCAACACGGAGTTGGTGAGTTCACAAGTGTATATACAATAAAGTGTTTACGTTTGCGTTTTGCGTTTAGCGTTTTGCGTTTTTCGTTTTGCGTTTCCAGATAGTGTTAAATCAATTATATATCTATAGGTAGCTAGCCTATAAAGCAAGTATTACTAAGTGTTCGACACCGAAGCTGACTGTTTATCATGTGCCTTGCCACCAGGTCTATCCCGACCATGGTAATGTGTTAGCCAAAATTACACCCACTCGACCTCCAGTCGAGCTTAGCATTGGGTGGGGTTTGTCAAACCCAGTAATACTACTCAACAGTGACTCGCTATTATCCAATACTAAACAGTTCGAAGTGTGAAGGACTTCAGTTGTTTCGTTTACCACTTAGCCTTTACAAGTGATATATAATCTAATAACAAAATCTAAAGCGTTTTGGAGTATGTATTCTCCCCCAAGTGAAAAGCGTTTAAAAGAGTTAAAAGGGGAACGTGAAACTCACTGTTTGCGAAGAATTCCAAAAACGAGTAAACCAAAGGATACGCGTCATAGAAAAATCCTCACTAGCGTTCTAAAACAACAAATGAGATTTTCTAAGTGTTAAAACTATTATCGAGTCTCTAGACTCGGCACATAATACCTATGCATAAAATTCGTTTCGTGTTTCGTTTGTGAATTGTGTGTGTCTCAACAACACATTCGTGATACGTTACATGTGTGAAAAACTATTTACGTGTCAAGTATTAATAGTGTACATTTCTATCAATTATTCCCCGCAACGGCAATTTGGTCAAAACATAACAATTATCTAGCAATTAGCACGTTTCATGTATTTTCACAAAGTTCAGCAGATAGTTTCATCAAGACAGAATTCTACTTGAAAGATTACTCTATTCAAAAGATCATAGCATCTCAATTAATTCACCAAAAATCGTCTCAAAATCATATATGGGTTAGGTTTCCATAACATATTTTATTGTATTTTTATTCCACATAGATTTCTCACAATGATCACAACATTACAGCAAACTCACAGCAGTCAAAATCATGCGCAACAGAATGTTATTTGTTATTTCCGTTAAATGAAAAATCCAATTAATGCAAGAACAATTGGGTTAGGTTCTTAACTCAACATGTTAACTTCCAGAAGTGGAACCAACCCATTTGGTCTCGTAGTTCATGAGATATGATAATTACAAAACAACCTAACAGCATGTCTCACAATTCAGATTTGCACTTCAGTTTTGTAAAATAATAAAAGTTAACTTTTACTCGTCCAAAAATTACAAACTTGGACTTTATAGAAACTAGACTCAACATAGTACCCTGTAGTGTTAACAACCTCGACCAATTTCCACATTAACATTTAGTTACAGTTGTCTAAACATAACTTACAATCTGTCCAGTACCAGTTTTGACCTTTAATCACATTTAAATCTTTTGAGCAACCAAAACACCTCCAAATTAGGCGTGGTTGGGTTTTCTGGAAACTAGACTCAGAGTAATACCTCTTAGACTCATAAATAGCTCAGTTTGCTTTTATATTTAACAAGTTACATGTCGTTCAAGTTTAACAATCTCTGCTGTCAAAACTCAGCAAGCACAAACAATCGTCTAACATGCATCCTAAGCATACGACATATCTCCAACATGCAATTAAACATCATTAATCATAAAAATCAGTAGTAACCCTCTAGGGTTTACAAACAATCAATGATTTAACAATCTTTCACCGTTCAAAATCACATATGATCATCTAAATCAATAACCAAAGCATAATCAAACATATAATCAACCCTAGTTCATCCTACTCATAATTTTCGTGACCTAGGGTTTTAGATTAACCCATTCAAGATCAAAATTAAACATGTATAATACATAGGATAGTTGTTTATACCTTCGTAGCACCTTAATCTTCAACCAAACTTGAAAAATCTTATGTGTATGTGTGTGTATGATTGACGGCAACCAAGAGAGCAAGGGGGGTGGGATCGGGTTAGAGAGGGAGAAAGAGAGTTAGGGTTTTGGTTATTATTAAATAATAACATGTTACATCAAGGCCCCTCAACTTCTAATTAATACTTTTCTTGCCTAAAGTAACTTGTTTGCATCTTGAGTTAACGTTTTATACAATATTATCAAATAACACATAAGCCTAACACATAATTATTGTTTGGATGTTTTTCATTTATTCACCAATGGTTTGCGTCAACTCGTTTGCGTTTCGGTGCAATCCCGAAAGACTACACATGTAGTAATTGTCAAGCGTCATTTAAATTTCTATTTTAAATGAAATGAGATGTGCGTTAGAGATCAAGTGATCTTAAGTTTGAATTGACGGAGTTTGGATTAACGGAGTTAACCTGAAATTGACGAGTGTCACAATAATAATTTGAACTATTGAGATATTTAAGGGAACAAGCAAATTTGGTATTTCCTTATCTGAACAAGAGGAAAAGATTAAATGAAAAAGGCTCAGTGACTGAGAATCCAATTTTTGCTAGTTCATTAAGTAAACCATGTTGCGTTATCAAAGAATGCAACAATATTGAAAACATATTATATGATGACATAAATGGAAGGTTTCTGCTGAGAAACATTGATGATATTATATGCCACATAATCTCAAATGAAACTGATTTAGAGCTGCTTCATGTAGAGGATCTTGAGGAAATAATCAGATGGAATCTGTCTCCTCAACATCCACACCACAGGAAGATTTCTTTATTTCAGCAAGAGGCGGCTGAAATCAAGTGCTAAGAAGACGAAGAGGCAACTTACAATAGGTTTGATTTTTAATTTCCTTGTGGCAGAATTATAAGTTGTAATATTTTCATTATGATATGTAACTTTCATTTTGAAATTTGATATGTATTTTGGCTAAGTGTATGTAACCTTAGAGGTGTTTTGGTACAACTGAGATTATTCTAATCTAGGGGAGATTGTTGGGATGAGAAATAGGCTTTAAGGAAGATTGGAAACTTCTCAACCTCTCAAGAAACTGCTAAGTATGGACTCCGAGCAAGCTCAAACCTCTCAGCAAGGTTTTACTTATTCTAGCAAGGTATTTTTCTTTCCGGGCAAAGTTATCTTCTAGAAGTCCTCTCAAGTGTTAATCCGAGCAAGGTTCACTTTGTCTAGAAATGTAGTTCTTCAAGTCAAGCAAGGTTTGTTTTCCTAGCAAACCCTAGGCTAAAACAAAGCTAAAGTCAAATCTAGAAAGGTTCATTCATAATAAACAGTGTTCCCAGCAAAGTTGAATAAAGTTGATAAAGAGACAAGTTTAGTATTCTATCGAGCAAGGTTCAACTCCTAGCAAAGCTATAGTGTTACCAACGCATTTTAATTTGTTGAATGAGTTATTATTAACAAAGAGTTGAAGGGATTCCTGAAGAACAAGTTTGGTAGTGGGATTATATCGAGCAAAGTTTGATATAGTCAAGAGGATTGAAGTTTGCTAGAAGAATATTTTCCTTTCAAATATTCTAAGTAAAGTCTGCTCGGAGAACTGTTTACCAGCACACTTCGTGGTTACCAAGTCTGCTCGGAAATGATGCATGCTGCAAAGCTTGCCAGAAGACTTGTTTTACACTTAGAATTTATTGTAATAGCTTTAAATATGAACGAATGATTAGGGTTTTTAGATATGGAATGTCAGATGTCAGGGCAGGCATAAGGAATATTTTAGGGCACGCCTAAAAAGCAACTTTTAGACACATAGACATTTCACATAATATTGACTGTGACGGTTTCATTATCTCGTACAGATAAAAATTTCCATTCTGAAACTCTAATCGATTTCCTTTTGTATTTGACATATTATATATCAATGGAAATATTTTGAGTTACAATATGTGTTTGTTACATTTGTGTCTTGTTAGCAACATTTAGTGTGTTAGTGATTCCGTCATTAACATAACAATTGTTCTTTCCTAATTTAGCAAGTTGTTAAACTTCTTGTCGAAAATAATAGTGTGGGTTACGACATAGTGATGAATCGATATAATCGCGACCGACAATGTTCTAACATTAATTTAAGCACATTAACAGCTCACTTTAGCAACAATTTCAACATGTTATCAGCACATTTTAACAGCAGCTAATCAGCCCTAGACTGCCCTTGATACACATATTCCAGCAACTGTTTGATACGCATACTCATATCAGCAATAACTACTCGAACTTTATCATAGCCTCAATCTGTTCGGGATTATATTACTCATATGAGTAGTAGCAAAAAGACGAAAATACCTCAGCAACATTATGCCTTAGCAACGGAGTTAACTGATTTCATCCACTCGGCAATAATGTTTTCTGTTCATGTATTTATCATTATGCCCTTGTAGCTAACCGTGAAGAACCCGTGGCAACAAGTGATCTGTTTGTGACCAAAACTTTAGTAGCAAACAGGTGCATTAATCATTGTGTGAATAAAATCCCCATCATATCAACATCAGCCAATTTGCATTAGCATGTTGTAGCCACTGCTGAATAACTTGTACGAGCAGTACTAGCTACAAAGATTATTGAATTGCCCCTGCCCTTATGTGTTTGTGCATTAATAGGTCAGCAACAGCAGCACCTGTTCAAGTTTAATCTGTTCGTGAAAACCGAATTTATCAGCCAATATTAACTTGAAACCTGCTGCCCTTTAACCGTACGTGAAGAACATATTTACACACCAGTAGAAAATTATCATACCGCCCATCTATTTTTGAGGTCTCAGAACAACATTTTAAACTACTAGAACACTTAACTTCAGCTCATCAACATATTAGACTTGCAGCATATAGCCATTGCCTCAACAACTCATGAATTTGCAATCAGATACTCGTTATTTGATCGAGTAAATAATATCAGCATTATAAATGTTCGAACACTTAAATCCAATATGCTAATGAAGACCCTTTTGTTGAAACATATTCATTTAAAATTACCAAACAACCCATGTGCATCAGCGTTTTTCCCAAGAATATTACAATCATAGCAGCAATGAGTGTTCGTGAACAAACTAATCAGCATCGACAAATAACAACAATTTTTTTTTCGAAATTTCCCCTGCTGCATTCATAATAAATCTAACTTCATACACTTAAGTACCCCAAGAATAAATCAGTAGTTGTACGTAAAACAAATACTGCAACAACAACAACAGTCACCGAATTACCAGCAACAAACTTACCATTTTACCCTAGAAACGCACCAGTTGCTGCAAATACCCAAATATGTTCGTGAATAATTGTTCCATCTGCTCGAATAAGGTACCATCTGCTACATTTACTCATGGATGACTTCACATATCAATAGCAAGCAACCCATAAAAGAACTCGTTAATAACCAGTATTAGTATCATCAATATCAGCAACTTAGGTGTCTGGGGCCCGCATTTAGCTGCTCGGAAATGAACTTAGCTGATGTGAATAATCAAAGCTGCTAGTAATAGGTCCTAATCACTCGTATAAATTAATGCAACAATAGAAACTAACTTCAATCTACAAGCTCTAACAATTAAACCATTTTCACCCAATTTTGAAAATATAAACCCTAATTTCATAGATCCGAAATTAAACACTTCATACATGAAATTAATTATTTAAACCTCATAAAACCATCTCAAAATCATCAGCCTATCACCAATTTAACGTCAATTTCATCAAAAAAATCAAATCTAGGACAATAAATATAAACGAGTTCGACCTAAAACGAACCGAAAACTGTAGATCTGGACGAATATGAACTTATAAACGTAAAGTTGATATTAAATCTCTGAACTAATCATCAACCCAAACATCAATTCACAGAAATCATCTTCGAATCATCAAATTTCATCTAATTACTTGCAAAAACCCATGAAAACTTCAACAGACTTCAAGTTTAACGTCCATGGCAGATACAAGATCAAATTGAATCAAATTCAGCGGTTAGTCTGAACGATTCGGTATCCCGCTTTGATACCAAATGACAAGACCCGAGACCCGGTGCGGAAGCGTGAATAATCATTACTAACGGAGGAGCTCGGATCTGGGTTACGATCGAATCGCACTCGAATTCACTCTTGAATGATAGTTGGACGGATGAGATGTATTGGGAGAGAGCCTGATTCGATTAACAATAATCAATAAACTATGATGAATACATATATGTAATCGAAACACAAACAAGAAAGAAATGGTAGTAGATATCATTAGTCGAATGATTCTCATAAAGATGAACCACTCATCCATACATTCTAACATACACAAGAATTATCATCCACCCCGAGAGATCTCATCCCGGGTAGGAGACTCTCTCATGGGGATAAAACCCTAGATCTCAATCAAATTGACAATACACTCTACAAATGAATAAAAACATTTATTTATAATAGTTTAGCCTGACTTGGTCTTCAAGCCATCCACCCTTGGTTGAGACCAAACAATATATGTTTCACCCACATAATAATTAGATGCGTCGGTCTAAAATATAAGACCCAACATGATTATACTTCAGATTGACATCAATTAATAGTTAAACACTGGGTAATTGATTCAGTTATACGTCGTACAGTTTCAGTATTCATAAACATACATTTAACATATAAGCGAACATCAATTTCTGTGAGTTATGCTCAATATCATCTGAATAATCGAACAATTGCTTTGATACCACTTGAAAAACCACTATGTAAACAATTGATTTCAGGTCATACTTCTAGATCTAGTTCTTGATATAAACAGATGATTATATAATTAGGAATTACGTTAAAGAAATGTGTGTGTGAGTGGACAATCTGGCAGAGTAACGAGATCTCGGAATAATAATAACACACTTGTTTTACTATTGAACAAGGTACATCCTATATATAGAAAACATCCCCATTTGTTATACATTACATAACAAATGGGGACCATTTGTCTTCATTCCCTATCAATACTTTAAACAACAACGAATCACTCATTCGTTGTGCCTCATTCTTTAAACATCATTAACGAATGGCATGCTAACTTAACGAACGGGCTAACAACAAACTCCCAGGATCATAACCAAGATTATTTAATAACCAAGTGAAAACAAAAAAATCCCATATTATTTAATGTCACTACAACAAAAAGGGCTTTTTAGTAGGCACAAAAGCATCCTAAAATTCTATTTTAAAGGACCTTTCATTTAATAGGACCAACGAGAAAAGCGTTTCATGTAAAGGGGTCGTAATATGTCTCAGAACTCAAAAAGTGTCCTGATATCCCAAATAAGATTATGAAACCAGTTTTATAGTTGCATAATATATCCATTAACAACCAAAAAGCGTCCCAATAATAACATATTAGGACACTTTAACAATGTTCTGACACGTGCTTACCTAACAGTAAACTTTTGATACACATACAAGCGTCCTTAAAAATTAATTTATAAGACCCTTATGATGGAACATTATACTACCAAGAAAAGGGTCCTAATATCCCAAACAAGATTATGAAACTAAATTTTTTGGTCACATAATATGTCTACGAACTTAAATAGCGTCCTAAAAACATATTATGACACTATTACAATGTTGTAACGTTTAATTGGAAAAAACTCGAAGTCCTAGCAAATCAGGTTGTTGAAGCAAGAATGAAGAAGGTTGATGACAGAGCTTTAGCCATGCTAAAGTTGGGACTGTCTTGGGAAATTGTGGCAAAAGTTGCTCCCCATACAACAGCCAAGGCCATGTTTGATGCCATGCTTAAGATGTTTGAAGGCATTATAGAATTGAAGAACATCAAGAAAGAAAGGCTGAAGCAACAACTTGGCCGATTCATGTACAAAGATGATAAAAAGAAAACTAATGAACCAAGAAAAGGCACTGCTCAATCTATAAATGGTAAAAACAAGGGAATACCTAAAAAGATGATTCATCCATCAAAGATTGGAAATCTAAAGTCAAGGTATTTTGTGACAAGTCAAAGTCCTCAGTCTCCAAACTGAACAATGAAAAGAAGATGAAAAGGACAATGAATACCATAAAGAAACCAAAACAAACACGCTTCAAGATGGCCGAACCTACAGTTGAAACAATAGCAAAAGCCAAAAGTCCTCCAGTCAACTGCAACATTATGCAAGATGGGATATTTTATGATTCTAAGGTTGAATATCTGAATGTTAGGATAAAAAATGGAGAAATTGAGAAAATCTCTTTCAAAGATGACTTCAAAGCGTTTAACCTAGAGCAGTTGACTGTGATTGCTACACGGCATTTATCCGATTATCAGGAAATACATAGGTCTACTAGCGCACAATAATTTGAACTATTGAGATATTTAAGGGAACAAGCAAATTTGATATTTCCTTGTCTGAACAAGAGGAAAAGATTAAATGAAAAAGGCTCAGTGAATGAGAATCCAATTTTTGCTAGTTCATTAAGCAAACTATATTGTGTTATCAAAGAATGCAACAATATTGAAAACATACTATATGATGACATAAATGGAAGGTTTCTGCTGAGAAACATTGATGATATTATATGCCACATAATCTCAAATGAAACTGATTTAGAGCTTTTTCATGTAGAGGATCTTGAGGAAATAATCAGATGGAATATGTCTCCTCAACATCCACACCACAGGAAGATTTCTTTATTTCAGCAAGAGGCAGCTGAAATCAAGTGCTAAGAAGACGAAGAGGCAACTTACAATAGGTTTGATTTTTAATTTCCTTGTGGCAGAATTATAAGTTGTAATATTTTCATTATGATATGTAACTTTCATTTTGAAATTTGATGTGTATATTGGCTAAGTGTATTTAACCTTCGAGGTGTTTTGGTACAAATGAGATTATTCCAATCTAGTGGGAGTTTGTTGGGATGAGAAATAGGCTTTAAGGAAGATTGGAAACTTCTCAACCTCTCAAGAAACTGCTAAGTATAGACTCCGAGCAAGCTCAAACCTCTCAGCAAGGTTTTACTTATCCTAGCAATGTATTTTTCCTTTCGGGCAAAGTTATCTTCTAGAAGTCCTCTTAAGTGTTAATCCGAGCAAAGTTCACTTTGTCTAGCAATGTAGTTCTTCAAGTCAAGCAAGGTTTGTTTTCCTAGCAAACCCTTGGCTAAAACAAACCTAAAGTCAAATCTAGAAAGGTTTATTCATAATAAATAGTGTTCCCAGCAAAGTTGAATAAAGTTGATAAAGAGACAGGTTAAGTATTCTATCGAGCAAGGTTCAACTTCTAGCAAAGCTATAGTGTTACCAGCACACTTTAATTTGTTGAATAAGTTATTATTAACAAAGAGTTGAAGGGATTCTTGAAGAACAAGTTTGGTAGTGGGATTATATCGAGCAAAGTTTGATAATTTAAGAGGATTGAAGTTTGCTAGGAGAATATTTTCCTTTAAAATATTCTAAGTAAAGTCTGCCTGGAGAACTGTTTACCAGCACACTTCGTGGTTACCAAGTCTGCTCAGAAATGATGCATGCTGCAAAGCTTGACCGAAGACTTGTTTTACACTTAGAATTTATTGTAATAGCTTTAATTATGAACGAATGATTAGGGTTTCTAGATATGGAATGTCATATGTCAGGGCAGGCATAAGAAATATTTTAGGGCACGCCTAAAAAAGCAACTTTTAGACACATAGACATTTCACCTAATATTAACTGTGATGGTTGTCTTTATCTCGTACGTATAAAACATTCCATTCTGAAACCCTAATCGATTTCCTTTTGTATTTGACATATTATATATCAATGGAAATATTTTGAGTTACAATATGTGTTTGTTACATTTGTGTCTTGTTAGCAACATTTAGTGTGTTAGTGATTCCGCCATTAACATAACTATTGTTCTTTCCTAATTTAACAAGTCATTAACCTTCTTCACGGCACTAATAGTGTGGGTTACGACATAGTGATGGATCGATATAATCGCGACCGACAATGATCTAACATCAATTTAAGCACATTAACAGCCCACTTTAACAACAACTTCAGCATGTTATCAGCACATTTTAACAGCAGCAAATCAGCCCTAGACTGCCCTTGGTACACATATTCCAGCAACTGTTTGATACGCATACTCATATCAGCAATAACTACTCGAAATTTATCATAGCCTCAATCTTTTCGGGATTATATTACTCATATGATCAGCAGCAAAAAGACAAAAATACCTCAGCAACATTGTGCATCAGCAACGGAATTAACTGATTTCATCCACTCGGAAATCATGTTTTCTGTTTATGTATGTATCATTATGCCCTTGTAGCTAACCGTGAAAAACCCGTGGCAACAAGTGATCTGTTTGTGACCAAAACTTTAGTAGCAAACAGGTGCATCAATCTGTGTGTGAATAAAATCCCCATCATATCAACATCAGCCAATTTGCATTAGCTTATTGTAGCCACTGCTGAATAACTTGTACGAGCAGTATTAGCTCCAAAGATTATTTAATTGCCCCTGACCTTATGTGTTCGTGCATTAACAGATCAGCAACAGCAGCACCTGTTCAAGTTTAATCTGTTCGTGAAAACCAAATTTATCAGCCAATATTAACTTGAAACCTGCAGCCATTTAACCGTACGTGAAGAACATATTTACACACCAATAGAAAATTATCATACCGCCCATCTATTTTTGAGGTCTCAGAACAACATTTTTAAACTGCTAGAACACTTAACTTCATATCATCAACATAATAGACTTGCTGCATATAGCCATTGCCTCAACAACTCATGAATTTGCAATCAGATACTCGTTATTTGATCGAGTAAATAATATCAGCATTATAAATGTTCGAACACTTAAATCCAATATGCTAATGAAGACCCTTTTGTTGAAACATATTCATTTAAAATTACCAAACAACCCATGTGCAGCAGCGTTTTTTCCATGAATATTACAATCATAGCAGCAATGAGTGTTCGTGAACAAACTAATCAGCATCGACAAATAACAACAATTTTTTTTCGAAATTTCCCCTGCTGCATTCATAATAAATCTGACTTCATACACTTAAGTACCCCAAGAATAAATCAGTAGTTGTACGTAAAACATCTCAGCAGCTGCAACAATCAGCTGTAAAAAGACTTAACTGCCCTTGCAGTTTCATTCTTCCCATGTCAATACTGCGACAACAACAGTCACCGAATTACCAGCAACAAACTTACCATTTTACCCTAGAAACGCACCAGTTCCTGCAAATACCCAAATATGTTCGTGAATAATTGTTCCATCTGCTCGAATAAGGTACCATATGCTACATTTACTCATGGATGATTTCACATATCAATAGCAAGAAACCCATATAGAAACTCGTTAATAACCAGTATTAGTATCAGCAACTTAGGTGTCCGGGTCCCGCATTTAGCTGCTCAGAAATGAACTTAGCTGATGTGAATAATCACAGCTGCTAGTAACAGGTCCTAATCTCTCGTATAAAGTAATGCAACAATAGAAACTAACTTCAATCTGTAAGCTCGAACAATTAAACCATTTTCACCCAATTTTGAAAATATAAACCCTAATTTCATAGATCCGAAATTAAACACTTCATACATGAAATTTATTATTTAAACATCATAAAACCATCTCAAAATCATCAGCCTATCACCAATCTAACGTCAATTTCATCAAAAAATCAAATCTAGGACAATAAATATAAACGAGTTCGACCTAAAACGAACCGAAAACTGTAGATCTGGACGAATATGAACTTATAAACGTAAAGTTGATATTAAATCTCTGAACTAATCGTCAACCCAAACATCAATTCACAGAAATCATCTTCGAATCATCAAATTTCATCTAATTACTTGCAAAAACCCATGAAAACTTCAACAGACTTCAAGTTTAACGTCCATGGCGGATACAAGATCAAATTGAATCAAATTCAGCGGTTAGTCTGAACGATTCGGTATCCCGCTTTGATACCAACTGACAAGACCCGAGACCCGGTGCGGAAGCGTGAATAATCATTACTAACGGAGGAGCTCGGATCTGGGTTACGATCGAATCGCACTCGAATTCACTCTTGAATGATAGTTGGACGGATGAGATGTATTGGGAGAGAGCCTGATTCGATTAACAATAATCAATAAACTATGATGAATACATATATGTAATCGAAACACAAACAAGAAAGAAATGGTAGTAGATATCATTAGTCGAATGATTCTCATAAAGATGAACCACTCATCCATACATTCTAACATACACAAGAATTATCATCCACCCCGAGAGATCTCATCCCGGGTAGGAGACTCTCTCATGGGGATAAAACCCTAGATCTCAATCAAATTGACAATACACTCTACAAATGAATAAAAACATTTATTTATAATAGTTTAGCCTGACTTGGTCTTCAAGCCATCCACCCTTGGTTGAGACCAAACAATATATTTTTCACCCACATAATAATTAGATGCGTCGGTCTAAAATATAAGACCCAACATGATTATACTTCAGATTGACATCAATTAATAGTTAAACACTGAGTAATTGATTCAGTTATACGTCGTACAGTTTCAGTATTCATAAACATACATTTAACATATAAACGAACATCAATTTCTGTGAGTTATGCTCAATATCACCTAAATAATCGAACATGGCTTTGATACCACTTGAAAAACCACTATGTTAATAACTGATTTCAGGTCATACTTCTAGATCTAGTTCTTGATATAAACAGATGATTATACAATTAAGAATTGCGTTAAAGAAATGTGTGTGTGAGTGGACAATCTGGCAGAGTAACGAGATCTCGGAATAATAATGACACACTTGTTTTAATAATGAACAAGGTACATCCTATATATAGAAGACAACCCCATTCGTTATACATTACATAACGAATGAGGACCATTTGTCTTCATTCCCTATCAATACTTTAAACAACAACGAATCACTCATTCGTTGTGCCTCATTCGTTAAACATCATTAACGAATGGCATACTAAACAAATGGGCTAACAACAAACTCCCAGGATCATAACCAAGATTATTTAATAACCAAGTGAAAACAACAAACTCCCATATTATTTAATGTCACTACAACAAAAAGGGCTTTTTAGTAGGCACAAAAACATCCTAAAATTCTATTTTATAGGACCTTTCATTTAATAGGACCAACGAGAAAAGCGTTTCATGTAAAGGGGTGGTAATAAGTCTCGGAACTCAAAAAGAATCCTGATATCCCAAATAAGATTATGAAACCAGTTTTATTGTCGTATAATGTATCCATTAACAACCCAAAAAGCGTCCCAATAATAACATATTATGACACTTTAACAATGTTCTGACACGTGCTTACCTAATTGTAAACTTTTTATACACATACAAGTGTCCTTTAAAATTAATTTATAAGACCCTTATGATGGAACATTATACTACCAAGAAAAGAGTCCTAATATCCCAAACAAGATTATGAAACTAAATTTTTTGGTCACATAATATGTCTACGAACTTAAATAGTGTCCTAAAAACATATTATGACACTATTACAATGTTGTAACGTTTAATTGGACAAAAATTCGAAGTCCTAGCAAATCATATTATACAACCCTTTTTTAAACGTCCACACACAAAATTTTACGATACAGTTATGGACATCTAATTAATGGTTTTTATTAAACAATTAAAAGACCATCAACATATACTAGTACAAAAATGGGGTTATTTTTAACGGTGAAAACACTTTTTTTAATTGGTTTAAGAACCGCTCAAACAGGCCTCGCTGGAAAGATTACCAGGGCTATTCTCAGCGGTTTCAAAACCGCCAATAATCAAGATATAGACAGCCCAAAATGAACCTAAAAATAACAAAAAAGAACTGCCCAAAATCTTCCCAAATTGGTTGTATGGACAGCCCAAAATGTGGGAAATTAAAAGAAAGTAATTGCTTTAAAATTCAGCATGTCAGCTCATCAAATTTATATTAATATTTAAATCCATATAAAGAAATCAAGCCCAAACAAATTCAACAAAGCTTGTTTAATTCATCATAAAATATATATTTTACAAAACATACTTGTTCAAATACAATACTAAACTATGCTCTATCGTTCATCGAATCATCAATTGCAAAAATAAATAACCGCTTCATAATGTTTGAGGCAATGATACGCTGATTTTCTCTTGAGAGATATCTGATGTGTCGTTCCAAATCTAAAAAGAAATACAAAAAGTGAGATAAGTATTATAACAAAGTCAATATATTAATTAAACCCAAATCAGATATCATCCGAACCCATGTAACCCAAAACATAGATTTTGATTCGAATCACCGTAACAATCCGAAAGCCAAATAATAAAACCGTAAAACCAGATTAACCAAACAACATGCTTAAATCAAAGAATGTAAACTTAAAGTAGAATACTTACATTGTTTGGAAAAGAAAATTGCTTGCTAATAACAAACTCGAATATATTTCTTGTTACCATGAATCAGCAATCCCAAGATCCTTCTTGTTTCTTACACTACATAGAAGTAATGAAAAAATCATTTAATAAAATAATCACTCATTTAAAAAAATTCAAAATGCACTATGAAAATAACAATAATATATATTACCAGTGAAAAAATAGAGCAAGGAAATACTGTGTTCTATCATTCATTGGATCATCAGGGTTTCGAGTCTGTTAGCAAACATCAGATGGAAGGAAGCACATGCCTAACACACATAAACTCTTTCAAAACAGGGCATTTCATATTATTCATGTGTAACATAAAGCTAATAATAAAAATAGAACCTTGAAGATAAACAGAGTTTAGTGACATCATAAATTATAGCTTCTATATATTATATATAGCATGTCTTATAATGAGAGCAACATAACATAGTTAATCAAAAGTGCTTATTTACCTACTCCCCCTCTTTGAACCAGATACTTTTTTGAAATTTGCACCTTTGATTTTAAAATGCATAACAAGGCTCAATTGTTTGTCAATTCGTCCATGGAAAATAATTATCCATTTATTCATATCAGTGCAGCATAGTAACAATACAAAATGAACAAATGCATGCAAGGCCTTGTAACAAAAACTAACCTGTATCAGGTCTAACTTTTTCATCAATAATTGTTCCTCCTCAAACAAAAGTTTTTAACAATGGAATATCCTCTTGAAATGACTCCAGAAACTCAGCATATAAGCGAGCTTTTTCATCCTCAGCCCTCTATAAAAATAAATTTAGTGAGTTCACTGTTAAAATTTTATTAAGGATGCAATATACTTTTGCCCGTTAAAAACTTCTATCATAACAAATTTAACCTCAATGACACTTTTGCAATCAACAATTACATCTCCTCTGTCTTATATCAAACATTTCAGTATAACAATTTCATCCAACATAGAAGCATCATAATATCAAAAACCATATCAAAGTGCTTAAACCATCAAACTACGCACCACATATTAGAAAGTTAAACAATCATAGATATTTGTAAACTTACAATTTGCATCTCT